>NC_041403.2:154348957-154426457 GCF_900747795.2 Erpetoichthys calabaricus
ATATATATTTTATATATAATATATATATATATATATATATATATATATATATATATATATATATATATATATATATATACACATACATACATACATATACACACATAGATGCACTTACAATAACATAGAAATCAATATAAACAACATTAACATCATTATCATATGAGAATATGAAGTAATATATAAGAAGCACATTTCATATAAATATAAATTATTAAACAGTAAAAATCTTCTTCAATAATTTGCTACCATGGCTTTTCGTTGGTCTGTCCAGGATTTTAAATGACATGTAGCTTGCAAACCGTTTCACGTATTGACTTGAAATGTGGTACACATATAATACGTCACGTCTGCTATCCGCTTTATGGGTGATGAATGTATTACTCTTTTTATGTTTATTTTATTTTAGAATCAACTCCTATCTGCGCACACCAGGGCGGCCGTGGGCAGATGCGTATGGTGTATTCACTCCATGTTATCGTGCATTGCGCTGTCACTGGTATTTTCATAAAAGAATTTGAACAATATATAAGAAGCGTATAAATTATTAAACAGTAAAACATTAACATTTAAGAACGCCATAGTTGAAGCCCCTAACGTTGCGGTCAGCAAGTCGGCTAACATCCGCCATGTGCCGTCTTTCAGTTGCGAGAAGCAGATCATAGAATGTTGAAACTGTTGCCCCTAACGTTGCGCCACGGCGTGTGCTTCGTTTATACCTCGTGTCTTCTCATTAAACTTTTATCTCGCGAATATGTTATTGCAATCCGCAGCGGAGCGTTTCTATTAACTTAATTTAAACTTACGTTTTACACCGTGCTTTGTTTCCCTTATGAACATGCTTGTATGCTTAACTCGCTCCGTTCTCAATTGTTTAATTAATTTTTTGCTCTTCGCTGTTTGCGGCTGTTCCTCCATTTCCCCCTACTTCGTTCTTTTATCTCGCGAATATGTTATTGCAATCCTTAACGGGGCGTTTCAATAAACTGATTGAAAATAGTTTTGCATTTACCTTTTGAGTAAAAGGTGATCTTTTAAGCCTGAGAAATCACCCCCGTAAATGCACACGTTTAATTGGACATTTGTAATATGTATGGTTACACAGTATTAAAAGACAGTGAACAACGTCAGTTACCTTTCTTCCCGCGTTTGATAAAAGGTGAGCTTTTAAGCCTGAGAAATCACCCCGTAAATGCACACGTTTAATTGCACATGTGTTAATATGTATGCTCACACAGTATTAAAAGACAGTCAAAAATTAACGTAATTTACCTTCGTTCCCGCGTGTGACTCGTGCTGTAAATGTCTTCCTTGTTTTTAGTTCACGTGATTACGTAGGAGGCGTGATGACGCGATACGTGACTCCGCCTCCTCCATTACAGTGTATGGACAAAAAATATGTTCCAGTTATGACCATTACGCTTTGAATTTCGAAATGAAACCTGCCCTAACTTTTGTAAGTAAGCTGTAAGGAATGAGCCCTGCCAAATTTCAGCCTTCCACCTACACGGGAAAGTTGGAGAATTAGTGATGAGTCAGTCAGTGAGTGAGTGAGTGAGTCAGTCAGTGAGGACTTTGCCTTTTATTATTATAGATAACCATCCTTGACTTCAGCTCCACACATTGGGCTAGCGGTGCATCAAGATACTCGGGATTTGAACTTTCAGGCTGGATTTTCCGAACACCCACGCCGACAGTTCATGCGCTCAGGTAGCTTCTCATCATGGGTAAAGATAACCAGATTTGTGCATTACAAAGGACTCATTCAAACACTTTTGCCTGCGAGTTCCCAGAACTGCAGATGGCTTCTCGCCAAAGTTGTCAAGCTGTGTGTCCCACCGGAATATTGTGTGTCTGTAGTAGCATCAGTTTCATCAGTCAGTCTTCATCTATGTTGTGCCATGTTACTGTGATGTAACTGTCAGCTGTTAACACAGTTCTTCTCGATGCCTGGAGTGCATT
This sequence comes from Erpetoichthys calabaricus, assembly GCF_900747795.2. Taxonomy (NCBI): domain Eukaryota; kingdom Metazoa; phylum Chordata; class Cladistia; order Polypteriformes; family Polypteridae; genus Erpetoichthys; species Erpetoichthys calabaricus. The sequence continues at coordinate 154,350,920 of NC_041403.2, forward strand.
GCAGATGTGAGAACAGTTTTATACAGTTTACAGCAATCTTCCTTCATCCATTTGAACTGCATTAAAGCCGTGCTGCTTTTGTGTATCAGCACAAGCGTCATAGCAAACTCCAATGAGCCGTTCACTCCGATGCAAAAAAAAAAAAAAAAATCAGCTCATTTCATTTTATCTGAAAGCGTCTAGTCTGCCTCCAAATGTAAAACGATCTACTGTATTGTGAACACTGCCCCCATGTGTCTATTTAAATGAACAACATGTCTCAAAGCATGGTTTTATTAGGCACTGCAATGCAGGAAGGCCATCTAAATGAAATGTATCATTAGAAAAGATTGCGCAGTTTACACCCAATAACTTAATCAAAGAACATTAAATTGTTAACACCCTGAGTCCTATGTCATCAGAATTCAGGGTTACCTTACTTTACTCTATTCCATTTTACAGTCATTGTTCACCTCATGAAACATTTTGCCTTTTTAATATAGTCGACCCTTGATATACGACCGGCCTGACAATTTGATTTACGACCAAAATTTTTGTTTTGATTTACGACCAACATCTTGTGTTATGACCCAAATGCAGTCATGTGTATCCGCTTGCACGATTGTAAACAAACAGCCGAGAGCGTTCGTAAGCGTCAGTCGGAGCCCAAATACATGTGTTTGTGGACGTAATTTCGGTCAGTGCAGTGATTTATATATTTCTATGTTAACTAATGTTATCTTATTTTAATTTTGTATTTTGTCTTTTATTTTTCTTTTCTTCATTATGTAAAGCACTTTGAGCTACTTTTTGTATGAAAATGTGCTATACAAATAAATGTTGTTGTTGTATAATTTTTTTTTCGATAATTGCTAAGGAAGGAAGAGAAGGTAACAAAGGTAAAGAAAGCAATCACAATCAAAACAAAGAAGGAAATTGTGCAGAAATATGAGAGTGGTGTTCATGTGACCGATCTCACTAATATGTACAGCATGTCGAAATCCACCATCTTGACAATTTTACAAAGAAAAGATTTGTATAAGGAGGCTCCTTCCAAACAATAACCACCTTCCGTTTCATTCTCTTCCTCCTTCCTTCCTGCAGCCCAAAGATGTCAAATTAAATGGTGAGTACAGTATGAAATTGTTGTTTCTGGTAGGCTAGGCACTTTTTATAACTGTTTGGTTAGTACATTAGAAAAACTATTGGTGTTTTGGTAAATTATGCACATTATACAACCTTTTTTTATTATGAAAAGGTTAAGTAAGTGTTGCTGTGGGAGATTCGGAAAGCATTATGGGTGTTTCCATTATTTCTTATGGGAAAAATAGTCTTGACTTACAACCAGCTTGAGTTACAACCAGCCCTCGCAAACGAATTGAGTTTGTAAGTCAAGGGTCCACTGTACTGTATGTGTGGACATAGATCTTCTTCTTCTTCTTGCTGATAGATCTTCTTCTTCTTGCTGCTCCCGTTAGTTGTTGCCACAGCGGATCATCTTCTTCCATATCTTTCTGTCCTCTGCATCTTGCTCTGTTACACCCATCACCTGCATGGCCGCCTCTCACCACATCCATAAACCTTCTCTTAGGCCTTCCTCTTCTCCTCTATCCTTAGCATCCTTCTCCCAATATACCCATCATCTCTCCTCTGCTCATGTCCAAACCAATGCAATTTCACCTCTCTGACTTTGTCTCTCAACTGTCCAACCTGAGCCAACCCTCATATAATTCAACAAACGATATGCCACATTTACATTTTGTAGTCCATTGTATAATTTAAATAAATATAACCCGCACATGTATCGCCACCTCAAATCCTTAAACTTGGAATCAGGTGAATCAGATGAGGCTCAATTAGTTTGGGTTGCTATTTGTTGCTGAACTGAGCGTTATCACAAGTGTTGTTTGGCGAAATTCATCAAAGTGTTCTTTACATCGTATATGCTGTGTTCATCGTTGACCTTGTTTGTTAAATATGTCCCTGGAAATTCATTGCGTCAATGACTTAAGACGAACATTTCTTTCCAAGTGCCCCCTGATTGCTTTACAAGGCCAGCGTAACATCACAGAAGTGTAGCTGGCATGTTCAGAACATTACTGTAAGATCGCTGCCTGATGCGTAACGACACAACTCTATCCATCCAGATTTGCACCCGCGTGCGTTTAAAAAAAAAAAGCTTGTAGCATTTTTATTTGACGTGTGCTTTAGCCGACTATAATGAGAATATTAAGAGTACTGCCATCGGATATATACAATACTGATCTCTGTACACTTGCTTATAAGCGTGCATAATTAGCCATGTGCTGCCCTTAAACAAGCCCTAAAGGGACATTCTGTGAAATAATAATAATAACTATTTATTACTATTTACAAGGTGTTTCCAGCTTCTTGAAGGAAGTAGATAGATTGGAAACAAAAAGTCATTACAGCTGTGCCCAGAGCTGCAACTTCAAACAGTGGAATGAGCCAGTCTCACGTCGTGCTTAGTGCCACGGCCAATGTGTGCTCCAAAATTGGAACTTCGTGAGCGCAATGATAATTTGTCTGGAGATAAGAATGGAATCAGGTGGGTGCAGTCAGAAAAGAAGCAGCAGCTCTGTGAGGGGACAGTCCACTAATGAGACAAACATGGCACAAATTACAACAAAACAACACGAAGGAAGTGTGGAACGGGATGAGGACTATCACCGGCAACAAGCAGGCTATAAAACATGCAGAGAAAGGGAACAGGAACAGAACTAATGAACTGAAGCAGTTCGTCAACAGGTTTGACTCATTCTTGCCAGTCCAGTCACCCCCAACACTGCTAGCCCCTGTGTGCAAGCTGAGAAGGTTCCATAATCCCAACCGCAATCTGCACCCTTGCAAGACCTTCCCTACAATGACATCACACCTGCGGTCTCCAGCCCCCTCCACTCTCTGGACTGTGTGTCTCTGCTGATCAAGCAAGGAGAGAGCTGGGAAAACTTTGCATAAATGAGGCTTCAGGGACAGATGGAATCAGCCCAAGGCTGCTGAAAACATGTGCCAGCCTGAAGGACCTCTGTGGGGTCCTTCAGCACTTGCACTCCATTTCCCTGAATTTACAGACGGTTGCCCAGCTGTGGAAAATATCTGATTTGGTCCCTGTGCCAAAGCAGGGACATTCCTGTATTCCAAAGGACTTCAGACCAGTTGCTCTTACTGCAAACATCATGAAGACCTTTGAGAGGCTCATCCTAAAGATGCTATGACCTCTGGTCTCAGAACATCAGGATCTTCTCCAGTTTGTCTATCACAGGCATATAGGTATGAAGGATGCTTTCATCTAAACTCAGGTTCATAAGTTTGTGGACAGTGACACAATTTTCATAATTTTGGCTCTGCATGCCACCACAATGATTTTGAAATGAAGCAATCATTATGTGATTCAACTGACCTCAACCCAATTGGAAATGGTAGGGCTATGCTGATAAATGGTTGTCATTCCTAAACAGCTCATACTGTGATGCACCCGCCAGACAGTGGCAGGCTCAGGCTCACTGCCTCAATGACGAACCAACGGCCTTGACACGCAACGCACCCGTCGGCCATCCTCAGTGACTAATTTGCAGCCCCCGTGCAACACGTCCATCGGCCATAGACCGATCGCTGATCTGAGGGGTACTTTAATTCAGTCAATGACGTGTCCCACTTTCTCTTTGTCCCCTTTCCACCAGGACAATCTGATCCCAGTCACGGATCCACAGCCGTGTGACCACCCTGACGAGGAGGATAATCAGTGCCTGAACTGAAGGAGGGAGCCGAGGCAGAATGACTAATGAAGTCACTGCTTGTGTGCTGTGCGCCTGTGTGTCGTGGAGTGGTAGCTCCCGCTTCAATAAATACGCTCGCTGTCCCTGTTTTAAGTTGATTAATAAAGTTGGTCTTTCAGGTGCAAGATGCGTCACAATATGATATTTTTAGTAAACCCCTTAAATTGAATCTGAAAGTCTACACTTCAGTTACATAATGATTGCTTCATTTTAAATCCATTGTGGTGGCGCATAGAGCCAAAATTATGAAAATGGTGTCACTGTCCAAATACTTATGGTCGTGACTGTACATGCTGCACAGCGCCTACTCCAGCTTGGTCAAAGCTGGCACCTCAGTTAGGATGAAGTTCTTTGACTTTTCCAGTACATTCAACAGTATTCTGTCTCATTGACTGGTGAAAAAGCTCAAGGCTTTGTATCCTGTGGCTCCCACAATCTCCCGGATCGTGGAGTCAGAGAGGAGTCTGAGTACAGGACTTCATCTTGTGGTGTAGGGGCAACAAACTGCAACTCAACATCAGCAAAACAAGCTTAGGTGTGCCAAGGAGTCCCTGAGACTAGTCAGCCATTCAGGGGAAGATGTGGATGTGGTGCAAAGCTACAGGTAACTGGGGGTTCACATAAACAACAAACTGGACTGGTCTGACAACACAGTGGTGCTGGACCAGAAGGGCGAGAGCAGACTGGACCTATTAAGGAGACTCAGGTCTTCTGATGTGTCCAGCAAACTACTGGAAATGTTCACCAGATGTAACAAAACATTAAACATAAATATGAGGCAAAAACAAGATTTACAGAAGAAGAAGAAGAAGTTGATAAAATAACGGAAATAACCTGAACAGAGAAAGACCGTGGAGCTCAGAGGTGGCTGATATTTCCAATCCAGATGTACAGTTGAAGTCAGAAGATTACGTACACTTAGGGTAAATTCTTTAAAACTCACTTTATAACCCTCCACAGATTTTATAATAACAAAATATGAAATTTTGCATATCATTTAAGATATCTACTTTGTGCAGGGTATAAGTCATTTCTTCGAAAAATTTTCACAGATTATTTCAATCACAAATCCAGGGGGTCACAAAGTTACAAACACTTTGTATTTATTTGTTACATAACTTTGTGAATTTCCCATTGGGATTAATAAAGTATCTATCTATCTATCTATCTATCTATCTATCTATCTATCTATCTATCTATCTATCTATCTATCTATCTATCTATCTATCTATCTATCTATCTATCTATCTATCTATCTATCTATCTATCTATCTTAACTGTGCCTTTAAACAGCTTGGAAAATTCCAGAAAATGATGTCAAGCCTTTAGGCAATTAGACAATTTGCTTCAGCCAAGTAGCCTAACTGGAGTCAATATGTGGATGTCTGTTAAGGCCAACCATCAAACTCACTGCCTCTTGGCTTGACATAATGGGAAAATCAAAAAAAATCAGCCAAGACCTCCCAAAAAAAAATGGTGGACCTCCACAAATCGGGTTCATCCTTGGGAACAATTTCCAAATGCTTGAAGGTTCCACGTTCATCTGTACAAACAATAATACTCAAATATAAACACCATGGGACCACCCAGCCGTCACACCACTCAGGAAGGAGGCGCATTATGTCTGAAGAACAGAGTTTGGCATGAAAAGTGCAAATTAATCCTAGCACAACAGCAAAGGACCCTGTGAAGATGCTCGAGGACACAGGTAGACAATTATCAATATCCACAGGAAAACGAGTCCGATATCAGCATCACCTGAAAGTCTGCTCAGCAAAGAAGAAGCCACTGCTCCAAAACCACCATAAAAAGCCAGAGTGCAGTTTGCAATGGCAGATGGGGACAAAGATCTCACCTTCTGGAGAAATGACCTCCAGTCTGATGAATCCAAGATATCGAACTGTTTGGCCATAATGACCATTGTGTGAGGCTTGTAAGCCAAAGGACAACTTCCCATCTATCACGCATGGGGCTGGGAGTATCATGTTGTAGGGGCTGCAGGAGAGACGGGTGAACTTCAGAAAATTGATGGTATCATGAGGAAGAAAAACGATGGAGATCTACTGCAGCAACATCTCAAGAGCTCAGCAAGGAAGTTGAAGCTCAGTCACAAAGGGGTCTTCCAAATGGACAAAATGTCCCCAAGTAGACCTCCAAAGTGGCTTAAGGGCAACATGGCCAAGATATTGGAGTGGCCATCACAAAGTCCTGACCTCACTCTGATTGAACTGAAAAAGCGTCTGCGAGCAGGAAGGCCTACCAACCTGTCCCAATGACACCAGTTCTGTCTGGATGAGTGGGCCAAAATTCTAGCAACTTATTGGAAGAAGCTTATGAAAGGCGACCCACAACGTCTGGCTCAAGTTAAACAACTTAAAGTCAATGCGATCAAATATGAACAAAGTGGATGGACACGTCTGACTTCAACTGTACCAAGAGCTTTTGCCACTGTAGCGGCGTTTGACGAAGGTTTCCACCAAATGGTTCAAAATAAGTTCAAATGCAGATATCAGACAGACATTCCAGCACTAGTATGACTCGTCATACCAAAAGAAAAGAAGTTCACACAAAAAATAAGAGAAAAAAGTTAATAGTACATGAAAAACAATAACAGGAAAAAAAGAGAAACTTGCAATATTCTGCTTAAATATCTAGGTGATATTTCTTAAGGTTTCTAGGCATTCTTCTATGCAGCAGATGATCAGAAAACTATAGGCCTTTAATATCTGTCTGACTATTCATGTTTCTTTCTAGCTGTCTAACTTGAATCTACGGGCTACTCTACTGTCACACAGAGTTAAGACTATGAACACTCCATTTTCTATAACTTACAGGGGGTTAAACTGAATCTTCCATTATCTATGTTAAGCTATAGAAGTAAAGAGAAGAGGAAAGAAAAGAGAGAGAGTAGAACTCAGGGTAGGAACTTTGAATGTTGGCAGTATGACTGGTAAGGGGAGAGAGTTAACAGATATGATGGAGAGAAGGAAGGTTGATATATTGTGTGTGCAAGAGACTAAATGGAAGGGGAGTAAGGCCAGGTGGATTGGAGGTGGATTCAAATTGTTCTATCTTGGTGTGGATGGGAGGAAAAATGGAGTAGGAGTTATTCTGAAGGAACAGTATGTCAAGAGTGTTTTGGAGGTGAAAAGAGTGTCAGGCAGAGTGATGATTATGAAGCTGGAAACTGGAGGTGTGATGATAAATGTTGTTAGTGCATATGCACCGCAAGTTGGGTGTGCAATGGGTGAGAAAGAAGATTTTTGGAGTGAGTTGGATGAAGTGATGAACAGTGTACCCAAGGGACAGAAAGTGGTGATTGGAGCGGATTTCAATGGGCATGTTGGTGAAGGGAACAGTGGAGATGAGGAGGTGATGGGTAGGTGTGGTGTCAAGGAGAGGAATGAAGAAGGTCAGAGGATAGTGGATTTTGCCAAAAGGATGGACATGGCTGTGGTGAATATGTATTTTAAGAAGAGGGAGGAACATAGGGTTACGTACAAGAGTGGAGGAAGATGCACACAGGTAGATTACATCCTATGCAGAAGAGCTGATCTTAAGGAGATTAAAGACTGCAAAGTGGTGGCAGGGGAAAGTGTAATTAAGCAGCATAGGACGATGGTCTGTAGGATGACGTTGGAGATCAAGAAGAGGAAGAGAGTGAGGGCAGAGCCAAGGATCAAATGGTGGAAGTTGAAAAAGGAACCTCTGCAAGGTTGAGTTTAGGGAGGAGGTGAGATAGGCACTGGGTGGCAGTGAAGAATTACCAGACAGTTGGGAAACTACAGCAGATGTAGTAAGGGTGACAGCAAGAAGGGTGCTTGGCGTGACATCTGGACAGAGGAAGGAGGAAAAGAAAACCTGCAGGTGGAATGAGGAAGTACAGAAGAATATACAGAGGAAGAGGATGGCAAAGAAGAAGTCGGATAGTCAGAGAGATGCAGAAAGTAGACAAGAGTAGAAGGAGATAAGGCACAAGGTGAAGAGAGAGGTGGGGAAGGCTAAAGAAAAGGCGTATGATGAGTTGTATGAGAGGTTGGACACAAAGGAGGGATAAAAGGACCTGTACTGATTGGCTAGACAGAGGGACCGAGCTGGGAAAGATGTGCAGCAGGTTAGGGTGATAAAGGATGAAGATGGAAACTTACTCACAAGTGAGGAGAGTGTGTTGAGCAGATGGAAAGAGTACTTTGAGAGGCTGATGAATGAAGAGAATGAGAGAGAAAAGAGGTTGGATGATGTGGAGATAGTGAATCAGGAAGTGCAACGGATTAGCAAGGAGGAAGTAAGGACAGCTATGAAAAGGATGAAAAGTGGAAAGGCCGTTGGTCCAGATGACATACCTATGGAAGCATGGAGGTGTTTACGAGATGGCAGTGGAGTTTTTAACCAGATTGTTTTATGGAATCTTTAAAAGTGAGAGAATGCCTGAGGAGTGGAGAAGAGGAGTGGAGAAGAAGTGTACTGGTACCGATATTAAGGAGGATGTGCAGGACTGTAGTAACTACAGAGGAATAAAATTGATGAGCCACAGCATGAAGTTATGGGAAAGAGTAGTGGAAGTCCAGTTAAGAAGTGAGGTGATGATTAGTGAGCAGCAGTGTGGAGAAGTTTAGAAAAGGCCAGAAGGAGTTGCATTGAGTCTTTGTGGACCTGGAGAAAGCATATGACAGGGTGCCTTGAGAGGAGCTGTGGTATTGTATGAGGAAGTCAGGAGTGGCAGAGAAGTACGTAAGAGTTGTACAGGATATGTACGAGGGAAGTGTGACAGTGGTGAGGTCTGCGGTAGGAGTGACGGATGCATTCAAGTTGGAGGTGGGATTACATCAGGGATCGGCTCTGAGCCCTTTCTTATTTGCAATGGTGATGGACAGGTTGACAGACGAGATTAGACAGGATTTCCCGTGGACTGTGATGTTTGCTGATGACACTGTGATGTGTAGCGATAGTAGGGAGCAGGTTGAGGAGACCCTAGAGAGGTGGAGATATGCTCTAGAGAGGAGAGGAATGAAGGTTAGTAGGAACAAGACAGAATACATGCGTGTAAATGAGAGGGAGGTCAGTGGAATGGTGAGGATGAGGGGAGTAGAGTTGGCGAAGGTGGAGGAGTTTAAATACTTGGGATCAACCATACAGAGTAATGGGGATTGTGGAAGAGAGGTGAAAAAGAGAGTGCAGGCAGGGTGGAATGGGTGGAGAAGAGTGACAGGAGTGATTTGTGACAGACGGGTATCAGCAAGAGTGAAAGGGAAGGTCTACAGGATGGTAGTGAGACCAGCTATGTTATATGGGCTGGAGACGGTGGCACTGACCAGAAAGCAGGAGACAGAGCTGGAGGTGACAGAGTTAAAGATGCTAAGATTTGCATTGGGTGTGACGAGGATGGATAGGATTAGAAATGAGGACATTAGAGGGTCAGCTCAAGTTGGACGGTTGGGAGACAAAGTCAGAGAGGAGAGATTGTGTTGGTTTGGACATGTGCAGAGGAGGGATGCTGAGTATATTGGGAGAAGGGTGCTAAGGATAGAGCTTCCAGGAAAGAGGAGAAGAGGAAGGCCTAAGCGAAGGTTTACGGATGTGGTGAGAGAGGACATGCAGGTGATGGGTGTAACAGAAAGATATGGAAGAAGATGATCTGCTGTGGAAACCAATAATGGGAGCAGCCAAAAGAAGAAGACTGAATATCATGACTTGTTGCTGCTCTCATTCTGTCACAGCGGACTGTTGATTTTCTGTTTTTTCTAAGACCACCATCAAGATGTTTTGGTGATCTGAGCAGACCAGCCTAACTGAGACCTTCAGCAGTCCTTATTTTCAGGTTAGCTGGTCATGTGAGTGGCTCGTTTTGTCTCTCTTTATTGTTTGGCTGCTCATTAAGGAAAAAGAAACAACTCAGGGGTCTGAGTCACGTCAATTAAAACGAAGGCAAAACAAGTTCATCAGCAGCAAAAATGGCTCACTAATTTAGAAGATGGTTAGAATGTAAACCTGCTGTCACTGCAGCCCACCGGAACCAGAGCTGGACCCCCCTGCTCTAGGTGTTTTAGTTTTCCATCAGTAAACTGGCAACAACAAATGGTGATCAAGAGATTAGATTCCATGATGGGCTTGGCGACTGGATGTACTAAGAGTTTTCAGTCAAATGTTAAAACAGATTTCAACACAAATGACTTTATTTTCCAAAATACACAGGAATGAGAAAGGGGGTGCGGGAAAACGCAAGCAAATGTTGCAAAGGCAGCGCTCAGCCAAGGCTAAAAGTGTAGAGAAATGTCAGTGCTGAAGTGCATGCCAACAGAGTGATGGCTTCAGATGGTACAATGGAAAATCTTTATGCAAACAGTGCTCTTGAGTGTTTCATTTCCTCTTCAACTGATCCCTGATTCTCTGACATCTGTCCCTTATTAGCCCAGTCCTGTAGGCAAGGAAGCAAGGCCTAGATGACTACAGAAAAGAAGTACTCCGCCTGCTACATTCCGAGGAAAAAACTTTAAAAAAATTTGATGAAAGGGACCAAAATGTTCCAACGATTTGCTGTTGGTATCAGCGCCAAACTCTGCACTGTATCAGCTTTCAGTGCGACTCTGCAGTGCAAATGTCAACCCATATAGCATTTGTTTGAACCATAAAGAGGTAATCACTCAAATCTCCATCCATCGAACCTTCCAAATCTGCTTAATCCACAAGCTGCTGGAACGTATTCAAAAAACACATCAGGTGAAAGAAGTCTAAAACTCTGGGAAGGACATCAGATCACACTCACAGCAGGTAATCCATATTACTAACCGAGAATGGTAAACCGGATGGCATGGATGCAGGTACACGGCGATGGGACCATGAGACATACTGCGCAGGCGCGTACAGTGAGCATCTCATAAACCGCAAGCGAAGTCATATCCACTGCGAACGAAGGAGTCACGGCCCAAAAACGAAAGAGCACAACTGACGTGAATGAGAAATGAAGCAACAACGCACCCATAGCTAACGACTAACGACACGGCCACACAAAAAAGAGGATTCTGCGCTGCAGCCCAGATTCAAACGGAAGAGGCTACGGAGGCCCCACAGGTCCACAAAGATAGTACGGAAGGAGCGGGAAAGTACAAAAGGCAAAGGCGCCTACACAGCTTAGTGAAACCCGACATAGTACGGAAGGCGCAGGCCTCACCGCCATATTGTGAGTGGCACTACTGAGGAGTAAAGGCGCAGGCGTCACCGCCATATTGTGAGTGGCACTACTGCGGAGTGAAGCTAGGAATAATGTGCTGCTTGGGATTGTACAAACCGCTGAACGCTTTACACCAAATTCAAACACAATACAGCTCAACGATACAAACACGAGCCCACCTGGATAAGATCAATGAACGCAGGCGCCTACAACGCACGTCTGAAACTGCGTAAGCAAAGCAGGCACGGGTTCAAAACGAACGAGCTCGACTGACGGATATACAAACAAGAGCCCGCCTGGATAAAATCAATGAACGCAGGGGCCTACAACGCGCGTCTGAAATGCCGCGGGCAAAGCGGACACGGCTCCAAAACGAACAAGCTTGACTAATGTATTTCAGGATACCCAACGTCAGGGGTAGGCGAGCGAAGTGAGCAGGGGGCGGAGCCCCCTTGTATTAGAGGAAACTGAAAATGAAATGCGCTCACTGAACTTTCACCCCTGGAGTTGTGAGGCTGCGAGCCACTCTATACCCGTCTCTCTTCAAACACAGCAGCCCTTTAGATCTGCCGCGTGTCTGATTACTCTGCCCACCTGTGATCTTAGACGGAAGCAGCTTCGATGTTCCATTATCAGTTATGTGGACAAAACCGCGGTGATGACGAGGACGACGACACTCAACGTTTGGGAATGCAAATTGTCCTAAGGAGAGGCCATGTCACATTATGCGATCTTTCCAGCAAGTTTCAGCTGCACCCTTCACTTAGCGAGTTGGGTGTATTCGTCGGCTCGCTGCTGTGAAGCCAGTCACGTCATGAGATATACCTAAGTGGTGCACCCAACTATCTCCAACTAGTTAGCCAAGAATTCGGTCTTCAGTTCAAAAGCCCAGTCTTAACTGAACGCGTTTTCCTGTTTATGATGCCAGTAGACTTGTTAAACAATATTTTAGCAATAAACGCGCATGTTTTGCATGTCATGAACAGACATAAGTGACATGTGGATTATGCGGTACGACTGATGTGAGATTTTTTTCCCCCATGGACATTTTTCATATTGTTTCCTGCTCTGATCACCATTGGCTTGTATTATATTATATTGTATACTTTTTTCTTTCTGTTCTGCATGAAAACGTGAGATTAAACATTTTTCTTGGTCATCACTGCAAATTACAGGTTAAAAGGAATATCATTTTTGGGTGAGATATTCCTTTAAAGATCACTACAAGTAGACTCATTTGTGAGTCCCGAACAAGACTTACAGTGGCTCACTTTATATAGACGATAGAAATTATGAGGATTGTTTGCATCTCTCGGACTGACACAGACAACCTGACCTCAGATCCACATTGTATGGAAAACTCACCACAAACTTCAAAAGACTTTGTTGGAAAGTTATCTTATCCAAAGATCTTGACCAGACATTGTTCTTCTGTCTTGCTAAATCTTAGCCTGAAGAGGTCTGTTAATTTTTTACATTTGAGATTTACCAATGTCCCTGTGGTGAGCTGGTGCCCTGCCCGGGGTTTGTTTCCAGCCTTGTGCCCTGTGTTGGCTGGGATTGGCTCCAGCAGACCCCCGTGTCCCTATAGTTGGGATATAGCGGGTTGGATAATGGATGGATGGATGGATTTACCAATGTTGTTATCTGTCCTGGTGTCTATATAAACACAGGGGACTGTAGTCTCTGTATTACATCTCGCCTGAAGAAGGGGCCTGAGTTGCTTCGAAAGCTTGCATATTGCAATCTTTTTAGTTACCCAATAAAATGTGTCATTTTGCTTGACTTCTCACTACATTCATAATGGCTAACACGGAACACCACCCTCGTAGTACAGAAGAAAGAGGAAGAGTGACCTGACCTCAAGGACCAAAACTCCTGGGGAAAAATGAAATATGGTCGGCCCACCTTACCCTCAGGTTCAACCAACTGCAAATTTAAAATATTCCAAACAGTTACAATCCACACATTGTCAAAATGCAAAACTATTATTCACCGCACTCTGAGCACTATGCTGAATGCACGTGAATACAGAAATCTATAAGTATCAGCAAACCCACGATTCTCAAAAGAATCGCAAATCCAAGAATGGCAATCACTTTCTGTTTCCTCCGATATTTGGAGGGAAGAAAAATCATGGAGGGTGGGTGCGTCCTGGGAAAGTTTTCATTTAATTAAATAAATATATTTGTACTATAGCGGTTTCTTTTTGGAGCCGTGACTCATCTGGTTCTGGTGTTTCAGAAGCGCGTTGTAGGCACCTGCATTCATTGTTTTTATCCAAGCAGTCTGTTTTTTTTTTCTATGGCTGTGTCGTTAGCTAGAAGTCATTTGCTGACGGCGGTGGATTTGCATGCTGAAGTGACCATGGCGGCGGATCCGGACTTGGAGGGCTACATTACTAAACGCAGGTGGTATATGTGGTGGTGTGCGCGGTCGCGTTCGGGCGGCGGATGTGCTGTGTACGGCTTGATTGTGACCTCTGGCATCTGTGCATATATATAACCTGGTGGGCACACTTTACCACATGTTTAGTTGACTTAGTTGTTTGGGCACCAGCTACTGACTTTGGGAAGCCGCTGGGTTTGACTCTGGGGCGCTGAGGCGCAGTGCGCATGCGCTGCCGGTGCTTCTGGCCTCTGGCCTCTGCAATCCTTGCATATATACAAACATTATATTATATTATATTATATTATATTATATTATATTATATTATATTATATTATATTATATTATATTATATCCTCATGGACCCCATGATCATCATCATCATCATCATCCAGACAGAGGAGCAGCTTCAGCGACAGACAATAAAGTATCTATCTATCTATCTATTACTAAATGAAGGTTGTATATGCGGTAGTGTGAGCATTTGCGTTCGGGCGGCGGTTGTATTGTGACCTGAAGTTTAGTTTACAGGTTGTGTTGTGTCGCTTGGGCGCCACCTACTGACTCTGGGAAGCCGCTGGGTTTGACTCTGGGGCACTGAGGCACAGTGCGCGTGTCCTTACGGTGCATCTGGCATATTCACATCCGTGCATATATACAACCTTCATTTAGTAATATAGATACCCTGCTGTAGCCTGCAGCCATAGGAGACTCAAGACAACAGGAGTAAACTTACAGCTCCTACAGTGCCCCCCATAACGTTTGGGACAAAAACACATTTTTTATTCTTTGAATTCCCCCTCGGCTCCACAGTTTAAAATTACAAATCAGACGATTCAGATGTGATTAAAGTGCACATTGCAGACTTTCATTTAAGGGGATTTGCAGACATTTCAGCCACACCGTGTTGAAATGACAAATACATGGTCACCCCATTTCTAGGCCCCCATAATGTTTGGTGTCACAGGTGTTTGTGATTCCTCAGGTGGGTTTCATGACTTCATGACACACGCAGACTGCCTGTAGGTAATCGATATGCTGTAAAATAACTAATAAAGTTTTAACCAACGAAAACTGTTACTGTTGACAGGGATGCATGCGGGCACAATGGCAAGAGCTGCCCAGGCATTTCTTTATACAAAAAACGTTCAGTCAGCAATCCCAACTGTAAGGCGTTGTGACGATCTTGGCATCCCATTGTGTGCTCCTAAAAAGAAATGAAGTCGACAAAGCAGTCTCTCCTCAGGCTAAGAAGGCAACAATCTTATATTTTTGAAAAGTGATGTGTCGCCTTCCAAAGTCATTATTCTCGGAACACTACAGTATAACAACTATCTATATAATATTGACATTGTATTAGGTATTATAAGTTGTGTCAAGAGGATTTAAAGTATACAAGAGCATGTGCATAGTTTATATGCAAATACCATGCCATTTTATATACTAAGGGAAGAATCTGGAGGAGCTATTGGGAAAGCTTAATGGACTGAATGGTTTGTTAAATTTCTTATATTTCTAACTAGTAGTCCCTTGCGGGTCCATCCGCATAGTAATGAAACAGGACAAACTTTAAAAATAAAAATAAAAATTTGTAATAATTTGTACTGAGAATAATTTATTTGAGAGCTTTCGTATCCGAGGGCCTCTTGATATACAATATTTTTGGTTTCGCTATCACAGGTGAGAATGTAGCTGTGATCTCTTGGCAAAAATGTAAAAAGTTGGCAAGGTATCTCTGGCCAAGCGGAAGGTAGGTACACTCCAACGTCAAACGTGGGCATTGTATCTGATCATGCTCAGCTCTGATGGGAAAGCGTCCCCCGCATGGGGAGAAGAGCACGTGGCCGTGATATCTCTGCCAATGAGCAGGTATGCTCTAAAACACACGTAGCTGTGATCTCTCTTTCAAAAACGTTAAACGTTACTCCTTAACAATCTCTAGATGATAATGTCTGCTGAACAAACAGGTGAGAGGTAGACTGACTCGAACAGAGGCTGGCGCATGACTGAGGAGGGCCCCACCCGGCTCCCTATTCCTGGGGTCTCGCCTCCTCCTCCCCTCGGTCCATAGCCTGTCCCTCGGATTTGCGTGAATAAATCGGTGCCTCAATTAAACTATAATAGTTAGAGCAAAGTCAACCGGAATGTTCAAGCAAATTATAGAAAAAACCTAATCTAAATCGGTTAAGTAGTTCTCTCGTGAAAAGTGAACATACAGACAGATCTTGGATTTTATATATACCGTATATACTCGCAGATAAGTTCGGGACTTGATTTTACCGTATAATTTCTAGTATTTTTGTAATGTCGGTCATAAAAGTCGAATGCAGAAAACTCACGCTATTGGTCCGAGAGATTATGATATGCTAGCGCCTACCTCAGAGAGTAACCACGGAGCACATGGCCTTTATTTGTATGTATTGTGCCAACATGACCACACCGAACTACTCCAAAGAGACGTTTGCACTGATTTGTGTTTTTTGTATCTCACTCCCTCATACACCATTGTCGTAAGAACATCCCTTATCTACGATGGAGCGTTCAATCAGAAGAAAATAGGTTTTAAATTAAACGTCGTTGAAGTAGTGAAAGAAATTGGTAACTGCGCTGCTGCAACGAAATTCGATGCGTCTGAGAAACTGATGCGGGATTGGAGGAGGTAAGAAGATGTTAAAAAAAAATGTAAGTGTTGCATTTTTGAACGGGCGTACAAGTTGGGGTCTGATTTTATGATCATTTTTCGGGGTTCCAGACCCACCTTATACGTGAGTATATACGGTATAGAGATGTATCTGTGGATTTAGATAACCAAGGTGGGGTCCTGAAAAACAATCCCTTCAAGAAAATGAAGGGCCGGCCATAACGACAATCCTGACTGACTGATAAGACAAGTTGTAACTATCTAAGAAAGTGCGTTTGATACAAGATATATAGGGGGATTGACTTCATTCCACCACAGTACACCATCTACGGGAAGCTGGAAGTGATGACATAGCTTGAAATAATCCGCCTGTGCAAAACTGAGGTGAAGACATGAGCCAAAATAAACAGAAAAAGTGGCACAGGCAGAAGGTTCACTGCTTGGAGAGGCTGACACATATCAGGAGTATGGCTTTCAAGTTGGAAGGGCTAAAGGAAAATAATTGAACTATTACGGAAATAACATTCCTTGGCCACCATCACATTGCATCAGCCAAGCAAACAGGAATAGGTGCAGAGTGTGCACAGGACAGAGAAAAACGAGCCAAGGCTTTCGGTGGGAGGCCTTTGGAAAACACAGAGGAGCCAGATGAGGGCAGACCTGCTGCTAGACGTCCGTGTGAACGCCACGGCAGCTCTCATCACATCTGCTCTCTCAGCCCTCAGTGTTAACAACAACACTTAGGTCAGCCTTCTTAGGCCACAGAAACAGCAAAACAGTGGCATTTTAAAACACTGGTATGTGGCCCCTGTCTCTACAAGGAAAGGCCACAACAAGTCTGAATTTATTCACTTCACTCTGCTAAAGGCAAACTTCACAGACATAAAAGGAGCTATAAATGATAGAGGCAGACAGATGTGAAAGGCATCATATGGCACCTTTCATGTCTAGGTATGTTTGAGATAGACTAATAGATACCCATGGGGCTCACGTGTAAGTAATTTTATAGCACAACTATCTAACTTCTGTGTGGCAGCAGAGGACACTTTGAAAATGGCAGTCCTTCTCATGTGCCCTGAAATAAATTAAAACTAATTTCTGGAGCAAATTTCAGGAAAAGGCATTTTGTCTTTAAAATTCACTGCAATAAAAAAAGGAAACTGAAGGGCACCCCCAGGGTCCTAACAAAGAGGGATAAGTGTGTAATATTGTGTTGAGGTCAGTCCAGTGGTGTGGAATTGTATAAATAACAAAAACACACACACACTAAGCTTTATATACAGGACCGGACCAGACAGACAGACAAACAGACAGACAGACGGACAGACGGACAGATGTGCAAGTCACTATATAATAGATAGATAGATAGATAGATAGATAGATAGATAGATAGATAGATAGATAGATAGATAGATAGATAGATAGATAGATAGGATTAATAAAGTATCTATCTATCTATCTATCTATCTATCTATCTATCTATCTATCTATCTATCTATCTATCTATCTATCTATCTATCTATCTATCTATCTAGATAGATCTAATCAACATTTTAGAACAAGCATTTAAATTGGGGGAAAAGACTCCTTTCTCTCTTTACTGCTCTTAACAGGTTTGGTTGTTGGCCTTCCCCTCTTCTGAATTTAATTTTTGTTAAGTTTGACTTGATTGTATGAAATGTTATATGCTTTTAATAAATTCAATTAAAAAAATAAAAAAAGAACTGAAGAAGCACGCTGTGAGGGAAAAGGCCACTACAGAGTGACAATCTGGAGCACAAGTTACAACAAATCAACATGATGAAGTGTGGACCGGGATGAGGACTACCACCGGCTATAAGCAGACTGTAAAACATGCAGAGGAATGGGTCAGGACCAAAGCTAATGAACTGAAGCAGCTCTTCAACAGGATTGACTCATTCTTGTTAGTCCAGCTCTCCCCCAGCACTGCTAGTCCCTGTGTGCAAGCTGAGGACGTTCCGGAATCCCTGCTGCCATCTGCACCCTGCACGTCCGTCCCTGCGGTGACATCACACCTGTGGTGTGCTGATCAAGTGAGAAGACAGCTGGGAAAAGCAAGGCTTCAGGGCCAACTGGAATCAGCCCCAGGGTGCTGAAAACATGTGTCAGCCAACTCTGAGGGGTCTTTCAGCACCTGCACCCCCTTTCCCTGAATTTGCAGAAGGTTGCCCAGCTGTGGAAAACATCCCGTGTGGTCCCAGTGCCAGAGAATGACAATGCAGTGATCCCAAGGACTTCAGACCAGTTGCTCTTAGTTCATTTATCAGGAAGACCCTTGAGAGGATGGTCCTAAAACAGCTATGACCCCTGGTCTCAGAACATCTGGATCCTCTACAGTTTACCTAATCAAGCACATATAAGTGTAGAGGACGCTCTCATTGACATGGTCCATAGAGCCTGCTCTCACTTGGACAAAGCTGTGTCACCACAGTCAGGATGTTCTTTGACTTTTCCAGTGCTTTGAACACCATTCTACCTCAAAGCCTGGGGAAAAAGATCAAGGCTTGGAATTTTGATGCTCCTGGATGATGGACCGACCACCTGACCAACAGACAGCACTTTGTGAGGCCAAGGGACTGTGTGTCAGAAATGGTGGTGTGGAATACGGGACCACCTCAGGGAAATGTCCTGTCTCCCGTCCTGTTCACCTTCTAAACAACAGACCTCCAATCACATTACCAGTGCTTGACATCTACAGAAAGTTTCAGAGGACTCCTCCAACTTGCTCATCACAGGCTGCATTAATAATGGAGTACAGGAAAGTTGTGGAGGACTTAAAAAAAAATTAAAAATGTAATAATTTGAACTGAATTTATTTATTTATTATCAATTGATTGATTGATTGATTGATTGACTGATTGGTTGTATCACCTGTCCTGTGATTCATTTATTTATTTGATTGATTGAGTGATTGATTGCTGGTATCACCTGTCCTGTGATGTATTTATTTATCGCTCGATCAATTGATTGATTGATTGACTGATTGATTGGTTGTATCACCTGTCCTGTGATTTATTTATTTATTATCAATTGATTGATTGATTGATTGATTGACTGATTGATTGGTTGTATCACCTGTCCTGTGATTCATTTATTTATTATCGATTAATTGATTGATTGATGGTATCACCTGTCCTGTGATTTATTTATTTATTTGATTGATTGAGTGATTGATTGCTGGTATCACCTGTCCTGTGATGTATTTATTTATCGCTCGATCAATTGATTGATTGATTGACTGATTGATTGGTTGTACCACCTGTCCTGTGATTTATTTATTTATTATCAATTGATTGATTGATTGATTGATTGACTGGCAGTATCACCTGTCCTGTGATTTATTTATTTTTACTTATTTATTATCGATTGATTGATTGATTGATCGATCAATTGATTGATTGGCTGTATCACCTGTCCTGTGAGTCTGTTTTCTTGCCTTTTATGTTTCTGCTGCTGTATGCATCTGAATTTCCACATGGGATTAACACATTATCTAATCTAATTATTAAAGGTCAAGTCATCAATTTTCAATTTGTCAACAATTCAATCCTAGTGTATTTAATTTCATAAAACAGTAAATGCAGACAATCTTTTGATTTTGCGTTTACAAATTGAAGTAGATACTTTTGATTCATTTTTGATTTTCTGATAATACCAAACCATTGCATCATATTATTGAAGGCATTTCCACAGATTCCCTATGCAGGTCATTTTTCAGTTTAGTGTTTCAGGTACAAAGTGGATGCTATCAACTAGTAATAGACTTTAAGAAGCGCTAAGTGCAGTCAAATTCTTAATTGTGTATTTAGAGTTGAAACTGGGTAGCATCAATTAATTAGGGATTATTCAGTTATTCATTGTAATAATTCACACTTCAGTGTGCAACTAAGCAGGATGACTATGAGAGAAAACGAGGGGCACAAATGTCAGATGGAGATTTGCTATGAGCCGATTTTACAAAAATCAGATTTTGTTTCTTTTCCACACAGAGAGCGATACACATAGCCATAGTGTAAGTTACAAAGTGAGGTTGGGGAGTTTTAAAACTTGTGAATTTCCCCTTGGGGATTAATAAAGTAATGATGTTGGTCCTAGTCTCTCATGCAGTCCCCCTCTGTCTTCCTCACTTTCTTGGCGCCTTTGGAGGTTTCAATTTATGTGGAATTGTCTCAATTTAAAGCGGACGTTACTGCCAGCATAGCAGTTAGAGAATCGGTCACACATCTGTGTTTAATCACAATAGTAGATAGAGATTACATAACTGAAAGCGATCAAAATAAGAGTTTCACAAATATTTTCAAGTATTGGAATTTGAATGTTAAGGAAGAAAAGCACACAGCAGATTGTTAGAAAGTGGTGAGATGTGTACAACGTTGAACTGCAAAGATCAAGAGGAGCCCTCTTCAGCTCAATTGGATTTAAATCAGGGGACCAGCTTGGCCATTCAAGAACTTTTCATCTTTTAGCTTTGATAAACTCCAGTGTTGCCTCAGCAGTGTGTTTGGATCATCAGCTTGTTGTCGGAGTTTAGAGGCCTTTACTGGAACTCCAGCAGATCAGGTGTTTCTACACCTCAGAATTCATTGTGCCGTTGGCATCACCAATTCCCTCATCAATAATGAAAAGTGTGCCAGGAGCTGTGGCAGTCATACATGCTCAAGCCATAACACCACCAGGACCACCATGTTTAATAGATGAGGTGGTCTGCTTTGGATCTTGGGCCGTTCCTACTCTTCTCCACACTTTGCTCTTGCCATCACTCTGATGAGGTTCATCTTTGTCTTGTCTGTCCACAAGACCTTTACCCAGAATTCTGCAAGCTCTTTGAAGTCCTTTTTTTTTACAAACTGTAATCTGGCCATCCTGTTTCTGTGGTGTTCATCTTGCAGTGTGGCCTCTTTGTGAATTTCAGAATACGAATTTCCTCTTAGGGATTAATATAGTATCAGATTCCATCCATCCATCCATCCATCCATCCATCCATCCATCCATCCATCCATCCATCCATCCATCCATCCATCTTGATATTTTGGAGAAATTACATCAATTGCACTGGCAAGCTTGTTGAGCTGAATGTTTTGTTCTCCTCAAAACTGTTCAGTTCTTCTAATGCTGTAATTTTGGAAACCTCACACATCCCCTCTTAAAGCTGAATTGGGGCCTAGTGAGATATTCATCTTTTCAGACGTTTAAAGCAACAACTCATGACTAATTACTGGAGGTCTTTGTGGCTGAAAATGTTGCCTGAATGCTCTTGGTTACTCTTCAGCTTTGTCAGATCACAATCATCATTTCCTGCTTTGCCAGAAGAAGCCCATTTCACATTCAGTCATTGTGAATTCCAGTCAGCTTCACTTATAGTCAGAAGTCCTCTTTTACTGCTGCTGCTGAACTCGAAACATGACCACAACGACATCTTTTTTGACCTCCACATATTGTCTAGGTAGTTTTCTACAACCATTCATAGTGTGGTGGTGGTTTGTGGTCATAACGCTGAAGATGTTGGCTTTCTTTTTAACATTTCTCTACAACTGAATGAGGAGCACACTTGACATGAAGGTTTCTTATAATATGAAATAACCTGGTGGGCGTGCAAACTACTTTTAAATGCAAAGAATTTATAAAGATCAGAGGAAGATATCTGAACATTGGAGAAAGCAGGTAAATGGGGAGAGGAGGGTTATTTGAACTAAAGAATGGTGAGGAGGACAGGAACTACTGGGGAACAAATATCTTCTTATCAATTTGCAGAACCACGTACGGACTTCGCGGTTTAGAAAAACTTTCATCCCAAGAACTATAAACGCACTCAATTAGTCCATCAAGTGCTCCTTGTAGAACTGTTTGTACTTATAAGTACAATTACCTCACTGTAAACTTGCACTACAGTTATAATATTGCACAACCTGCGCCACTTTATGAAGCGTGTATTTACATATGATGACGATATCATTTTTAAGATGAAATGCAGCAAAAAATGTTGATTATATTATACAGATAAAACTTTAACTTCATTTAAACAATCTGTATTGTTAATAATTAAACATGTGAGGACACAGTGCCGCAGCGCTAGCTAGTTCAGGGATTGTTCCTGCATTGCGTTGTATTCTTGCGCTGACGCGACACTGGAAAGATAGACGGATAGAATAATTAAACATGTACTACGAAGATATTTCAATGTTCCTTAAAAGTTTTGAAGAATCGGCGTTCTAAGCTTACAGATGGCTTAACGTCTATTACAGAGCTGATTGTGTGGCGATTGGGCATTTGGAGAAAGAAAAGTTAGGACAGGAATTGGCGGTTAGTACGTTTGAAAGAGACAGTACTTCTGTAATAAATTATTTCATCGAAGGTCACGCATGGCGCAGCAAGACTCTTGCGTGAGATATGAACAATCACTGCGCCACCATGTTCCCATGTTTAATAACATGCTTTCATTCCTATCATCATGAAAAAGATGATCACGTATACATCTCAGTATTTTAATTATTCAGAGAGCTGTAATATCTCGAATGTAATGGATTCTGTGTCCTGTCGGAGAAAGAGAAAGAACGGAAGCACGTAGTGATTCACACACATAGAGCACATAGAAGATCAAATACAGAACAAAGCATTTAACGTGCTACTTGAGAAACTAGTAAAATAAACGATTTTAAGATGAAGTTTATGATGTTCTACTTTAATGGCAAAATAAACTACTTGATTAAAGTGGAAATTTCGAGATTACAGTTGACATTTCGTGTGTGCCTATTTTTTTTGTCTGTACCCTAATAAGCTTTCATATGACACTCAGACGGTGGGCTACGACTCGCCTTTTCACGGCGACTTTGATATGTGATTTCTTTTTTATTTCGGGCACTGTGCGACTTTGTGAACTTGGATCTTTCGAGTTTCTCCGACACTCTGTCACTCGATCAACTTTCTTTTGTTGATTATACCAACAAATAGTACGTTTTTCCTTTGCCTCCACTTGGTATTTGCTGAAATTGTTATATTTTCCCCCGTGCTTTTCCCATTGTCTTTTCACAGAAGGCTATTTATATTGATTTGCATATTCAAAGAGGCGTAATTCTGGGAGGAGTTGGGGCGGGACAGAAGGCGCATGCACATGCGTTGCTTTTCACGCTGATCGGGATTTATGTAGTGGAAGAACGTGAAAGTTTGCATGCGTACAGATTCCTGCATCTGGATTTTTCTGTGCTTACGCACATTCCCGCTTTTGTGCTTACGCCATGTTATAATGTGAGTTCTACGCACGGTGTTATACATGAGGCCCCTGCTGTTTATACAAATGTGGTATTTTTGGTATTTTTTAACGGCAGGACGCAACGTTTCATTGCTGGCATGCACACATCTTAATACTGAAAATTGAAATGATCTAGAAAACTGTATGCTTTCTGAAAAAATGCAATGAGATAAAAAAATGTCCAAAATGAATTGCTTTACCATAACACCGACATTGAAAATTTACCATGATAATTTTATTTTGGCGAACAATTCAGGTAAATTGCCACTTTCAGTATAGTAAGCGGAAGTGGGTCAAAAGTTGCAAGACATTTTAGTAATGTGTGTAATGTAATACTTGTACAAACATTTTCGTTTACATAAAGCAAAAACATTTTTAAATATGTATGTATTACCATGGGCGAAACGGTGGCACAGTGATAGCGCTGCTGCCTCGCAGTTAGGAGACCGGGGTTCGCTTCCCGGGTCCTCACTGCGTGGAGTTTGCATGTTCTCCCCGTGTCTGCATGGGTTTCCTCCCACAGTCCAAAGACATGCAGGTTAGGTGGATTGGTGATCCTAAATTGTCCCTAGTGTGTGCTTTGTGTGTGTGTGTGTGTGTGTGTACATCCTGCGGTGGGCTGGCACCCTGCCCGGGGTTTGTTTCCTGCCATGCGCCCTGTGTTAGCTGGGATTGGATCCAGCAGACCCCCGTGACCCTGTAGTTAGGATATAGTGGGTTGGATAATGGATGGATGGACAGTATTACCATTTAAGCGAAAAATGAAAAATTACAATTATTTCAAAAACCGGTCATTTTCCGAAAAAATGCATACAAAAAATGCCATAATATGATGTGAAATTATCAAATTTTTAATGTTTTTGGCAAAACATTCCAGGTAAAGTATCACTTCTGGTTAACAGAAATAGCTCAAAAGTTGATAGAAATCTACGTTTTGTACCTAATACTTATATGCAAAATTTGCTAAGTGAAAACATACTCAAGTTATCGTGTTTACACACCCACCCACACACACACACACACACACGCACACCCACGCACACATGCGCACACACACACGCACACACACACACACTCACACCCACACATGCGCCCACACACACACACACACAGACATAATTCCAAAAATGGTATTTTCAGATTAAGGGAGATCTAAAACGTCGAGTTTCATCAAAATCTCGATATCAAATTTTTGGACAATTACAATACTTTGTATATGAAAAAGTCAGTTAGTCATTCTCCAATCCGCTATATCCTAACACAGGGTCACGGGGGTATGCTGGAGCCAATCCCGGCCAGCACAGGGTGCAAGGCAGGAACAAATCCCTGAGCAGGGCGCGAGCCCACCACAGGGCACACACCCACACACCAAGCACACACTAGGGACAATTTAGGATCGCCAATGCACCTAACCTGCATGTCTTTGGACTGTGAGAGGAAACCCACGCAGACACGGGGAGAACATGCAAACTCCACTCAGTGAGGACCCGGGAAGCGAACCCAGGTCTCTTAACTGCGAGGTAGCAGCACTACCACTGCACCACCGTGCCACCCATACGAAAATGTAAAAATGTAAAATTCTTGAATGGCCAAGCCACTCACCCCATTTAAATCCAACTGGGCAGGCCTCCCATATGCTGAAGAGAAAAGTTAAGGGGACAAGACCACCGAAACAGCTGAAGATGGCTGCATTAGAGGCTTAATCACCAGAGAAGACCCTCAGCACCTGGTGATGTCTATGAATCGTAGGACTTCGAGCAATCATTGCATGTGAGGGATAAGC
Organism: Erpetoichthys calabaricus; assembly: GCF_900747795.2. Classification (NCBI taxonomy): domain Eukaryota; kingdom Metazoa; phylum Chordata; class Cladistia; order Polypteriformes; family Polypteridae; genus Erpetoichthys; species Erpetoichthys calabaricus. The sequence continues at coordinate 154,375,943 of NC_041403.2, forward strand.
GACAAAGTCTTACATATGACAGCTTTAACAGACCTGCCATTGCTGTGTTCAAACATCATGGAGCCCTGAAATGGGGGACCGTGTAGAAAAGTTGCTGTCATCTCTACCTGTGGTGACCGAAAAGTATGCAAATCCCCTCAAATGAAAGTTTGCAATGTGCACTTTCATCACAATTTATAAATTTAAATTGTGGAGCAGAGGGAGAAAAACAAGGAATAATGTGTGTCTTTGTCCCACACATTATGGAGGGCACCATACATTTATTTTGCTCCTTTTTAATTGCTGCATTTAGCATATACATTGAAAATGATTTTTTGTCTATTTTTACCAAATGTCTTCTGTTTTATTTCATATATATATATATATATATATATATATTAATAGCACAGCTGTCAAGGTGTAACCCACAGAGTCAGGAAAGAGCGCAAAGAAGTCTGCCACATGCAAGTCTGCTTTTTATTTTGAGTCACTAAGCTCATTAGGGCCTCTCTTTAGTCACGTAAACCACAGATGAACTCTGTGACAATATCTTCTCCACAGCAGTGTGCAGTTCAATTTCTATCAAGTGTTTTTTATTTCGTTTCTTGAAGGAGGTAGGCCCATCTCTGTCTCTGCATACGACGAGTGACCACCATCAGACTGCAACGGCTTCATCAGCGTTAGCCGTCTGACATTGCCTTAGGTTGCGTTAAAGCTGGCAAAACACTCCCCCATAGCGCTGATAGTTGATGTCTTATAACATCTTCCACCAAAAAAGGTCAAAGTGAGGCTAAAACTAATTGGTTAATGCCAACCCGCAGATAACTGTTGTGACAGGTGGTGCAGGTGGTCTGGCATCCCATCATGGATGGGCAGCAGAGATGATTTTACATCCCGACTGAGGTGGCCGGTGTTCATTTTCCTAGCTGGATGGACTACTTTAATGGATGGGCATTAGTAGGTAAGTAATAAGTAGGTTGCTGTTCCCTTTCATTGTCAGGTATAACAGAGTGACAGAGGGTGACTGTCAACCCCTGAGTGAAGGATACGGTAGTGAAGGATAGTGAGAAATCTAAACAAAAAGCCAAGGACAACTTCCAGGGAGATACAATTAGTGTCTCATTACTAAGTGACATTGGGCTCAATGGAAAAAAAACCAAGGAGGACTCTGCATTAAAGAGACAGACTGGTATTTGCTAAAATGCGCATTGACAAGCCGCAGTGCTTCTGGGAGAATGTCCTATGGGCAGATGAGAAAAAGCTGGAGCTTTTTGGTAAGTCACATCAGCTCTGTGCTCACAGTCGAAAAAATAAAGCTTTCTAAGTAAAGAACACCAGACCTGCTGTGAAACACAAAGGAGGATCACTTATGTTTTGGGGTTGCTTTGCAGTGTCTGGCACTGGGTGCCTTGAGTCTGTACAGGGAACAATAAAATCTCAAGACTATCAAGACATTCTGGAGCGAAATGTCCTGCCCAGTGTCAGAAAGCTCTGTCTCAGTCATAGGTCACAGGATAAGGAGCCAAATACACAACTAAAAACACCCAAGAATGGTTAAGAACAAAACACTGGACTATTCAGAAGTGACCTTCTATGAGCCCTGGTTTGAATCCCATCAAACTTCTATGGAAAGAACTGGAAACTTGCAATCTGGAGAAGACCCCTTCAAACCTGACACAGTTAGAGCAGTTTGCTCAGGACGAGTGGGCCGAACTACCTGTGAACAGCAACAGGAATCACTTGTTGGCAGTGATTTGCCACTAAAGGTAGTGCAACAAAATATTAGGTGAAGGGTCCAGTCATTTTGACCTGTGCCATTGTCATTTGTGTTGAAATATTCTGTTGAATCAAAACTCTAAAGCAAATTCTGATTTTTGTTAAGTGCAGAATAAACAATGATGGGTGCCAATGACTTATGTCAGTTTCAAGTTATTTCAGAGACAATTGTGAGCTCTTTTTTCGTGAAGGGGTACCAACAAATTTTTATCCATCCATCCATCCAGCCTACTATACTAAAATTAACACCCATCCACCCACCTATCAATCAATCAATCAATCAATCAATCAATCAATCAATCAATCAATCAATCAATCAATCTACCTACCTACCTACCTACCTACCTACCTACCTACCTACCTACCTATCTATCTATCTATCTATCTATCTATCTATCTATCTAGTCGGGCGGCCAGAGCCATTACCTGACTGGGACACCAACAGAATGAAAGGACTGGGGAAAAGAACATCAATGAGGCAGTATCTCCCCTGGGATGCTACAGAGTAGTCCTCCTGGGTGGCTGTGGCACCACAGATTCCCGCATGGCACGCTGGGAGTTGGAGTTTGGTACAGCCCTGCTGGGTTCCATGGGGGCCGCTAGAGGGAACAGCAGAGCCCTATAATGGACTTCTACCACACCTGGGAGTGAATCCAGATAATCTTGATGAGCCACCTGGAACACTCCCAAGACCTATAAAAGGAGCCAGTCACCACCATTTAATGGCCTGAGTCGGGAGGAAGTGAATGAAGCTCATGATGAGGAGTGGAGACGGAAGGACTGGCGAAGAGAAGGGACTGTAGTGCTGTATGTACTGTGCTACACTTTGGGGGAACGAAGAAGAAACACTTCTCCGACTGAAAATAAATCGTGTGCTGTGTGGTGAAACTTGTGTCCTGCCTCTCTGTGTTGGGTTAGGGCGATTGTACGCACCCTGGGCTTCTATCTGCCTGCCTGCCTGCCTAGCCGGCCCGCCCTATATTGCCAAAAGTAATGGGACACCACTCCAAACCATTGAATTCAGGTGTTCCAATCACTTCCATGGCCACAGATGTATAAACTCAAGCCCCTAGTCATGCAGACGGCTTCTACAAACATTTGTGACAGAACGGGTCGCTCTCAGGAGCTCAGTGAATGCAAGTGTGGTACCGTGATAGGATGCCACCTGTGCAGTAAGTCCATTTGTGAAATGTCCTCGCTACTAAATATTCCACGGTCCACTGTCAGTGGTGTTATAACAAAGTGGAAGCAATTGAGAACAACGGCAACTCAGCCACAAAGTGGTAGGCCACGTAAAATCACAGAGCAGGGACAGCACATGCTGAGGTGTGCAGAAGTCGCCAGCTTTCTGCAGAGTCAATAGCTACAGACATCCAAAAGCTCAAGAACAGTGCAGTGCGGCGTAGAGAGCTTCATGGAATGGGTCTCCATGGCTGAGCAGCTGCATCCAAGCCTGACATCACCAAGTGCAATGCAAAGCGTTGGATGCAGAGGTGTAAAGCCCACCACCTGCCACTGGACTCTACAGCAGTGCAGACGTGTCCTCTAGTGTGACGAATCACGCAATCCGATGGACGAGTCTGGGTTTGGTGGTACTCACCTGACTGCATTGTGCCAAGTGTAAACTTTGGTGGAGGGGGGATTATGGTGTGGGGTTGGGCTTGGCCCCTTAGTTCCAGTGAAAGGAACTTTTAGTGCTTCAGCATAGAAAGCCATTCTGGACAATTTCATGCACCCAGTTTTGCGACTTCCACACGAGTGCGCATGCACCAGTGCACAAAGCAAGGTCTAAAAAGAAATGGAGGAGCAAGTTTGGTGTGGAGGAACTTGACTGGCCAGCACAGAGCCCTGACCTCAACCCGACAGAACACCTTTGAGATGAATTCGAGCAAAGACTTCGAGAGAGCCAGGCCTTCTCATCCAACATCAGTGCCTGACCTCACAAATGCTCTCCTGGTCACAAATTCCTATAAACACACTCCTACACCTTGTGGAAAGCCTTCCCAGAAGAGTTGAAGCTGTTAGAGCTTCAAAGGGTGGGCCAACTCCATATTAAAGCCTATGTATTAAGAATGGGATGTCATTAAAGTTCATGTGTGTGTAAAGGCACGTGTCCCGATACTTTGGCAATAGAGTGTATGTTGTGGCAGTTGGTCACACCCAATAATCCAAATGAGTTCCACATCTATCAGCTAAAAATAAAACAGCTACAGTGGGCTAATTAACACAAATACTGCATAATGGAAGACTAGAAAAACATGGTCTGCTGATTCACACTGATGGGAGGGCCAGGGTGTATGAAAAATCTGGTGAGTCAATGGATCCTGGACACACCTCATACTCCAAATATGAGTAAACCCACAGGCAATCTGAATACCGCTGCTGATCAGATGTGCTTCTTCGTGTGTGTGCTTTGAGAAGATGTTGCTCCACACATACCACAAACCTGGAATGGCCCCAGGAACAAGCGAGTGATTCAGCTTAATGAATGAACTTAATTTCAATCCTGTGGGACTGCAGTGGTGGGACACACCACAATTTTGACAACTTCTTAAGCTGATGCATTGAGGAATGTGAGTCGTTATAAAGTATTTGGGTTTTTCTTATTTTGGAAGGCTTTTCCTGTGGCAGTCGGCAGCATGAAAGTGGAGTTAGGGATGTCAGACTTCCCGAGGTATGGACAGATGATTTCTTGTTGTTAAATAAACACAGACGTTTTTTGGGCTTAACTGTTGCTGGGTGTGCGCCTCTTGGTTTATGTTGTAATGATAATCAAATATTCTGAGACTCCAGTTTTCTTATTGACTTATTTCTGTTTACTGGCCGCCACTCTTCTCGGGATATAGCAGGTTTGGTCAATGGATGGATATTTAAATACTGAATATTATCATTTCTACCTGGATCTGAGGCTGACAGGCCACTCAGCACATTCTTATTGATAGGCTCATGGTCATCCACAGTGGGAAGAGGTGGGTAGGGAGAAGAATTCTTTGCCATCAGGTTCACCACCTGGCGTGCCGTGATCTGCTCTGCGGATGACACTAGTAGCATTTCACCACTGATAATTTAAACAGAGATGTTGTTATCTCTTACAGTTTGGCATTGTCATATAGCATAATTGCCGTTAAGCACACTTCTGAGCACCACTTGCATAGATGATGGGACTCTTTGTTGTCTGCTCGCTAAACCCAATGTCACATTTCATGATTCTACTCATAGGGTACATCACACTTGCAGAGTGAGGTGCTGATGTGGTCAACAAGTGCTGGAAATGTCCAATTTAGCGATTGTGGGACAGCTTTGAAGCACAGTCGTGCTCACCCCTTTTTTCTGACAGCCAATAGAGGGTTGCATGACGGAGCCCATGCTGTACGAAGGGGTAACATGTGCGGCGACTTCAGCTGTTTTGTGTCGAGGTACATACAATATGAGACGTCATGCTGATGGGTTTCTCTTCTCTTTGTGTGGTCCTAAACACCCGCGTTTCCTTATTCCTTGCCACTGCATTACAGGCATTGTAGCTCTTGATGCGCATTCATTGGTTGTCAGCTCTTAAACACACAGGGCCCACCTCTACGACTAAAGACAAAAATCAAACCTGTCCAAACTAGTTAGTGGGTACGTCAGACTACGTGACTGAAGGTCACAGAAGTGTGCCGCCAACTGCCATCAACTCCCAAAGATTCCATAAATGACGTCTGCAACTGAAAATGTGACCTGACCTCAACTATCGCACTCATCCATTTGTCGTATATGACACCACACAACGCGAAACCCCTCAAAACTCAGAAATATTCACTTCATTCAAAAATGCAATAAATATGTTTCTGGCTTTGTGGAAGTCTGATGAGGGGGGGGCCCCTTGAGAATGGAGGCCACTCTCAACTACTTAATAAGGACTAATGGGGCATCCCCTATGCCATTGGTCCAGCCTCCCAGACCCTGAAACGGATTAAGTGGGCATTAGAATGTCATGTTATATCAACAGAGGGTCTTTTTCATATTTAGATTGCTGCAACTGGCACCAACACAGGGGGCTGACTGATTTAGCAACACTAAATTTAGCACTGTTCTACTGCTGCAGGTCACCGCCATACTTGCATGATGTTAAAGGTCACTAAAGATGGCAGGCATCAGAAATGAGAGCTGGCAATTAAATCATCTGCTCTAATATATCCAGGACTCATCTGGAGTACTGTGTACAGATTTGGGCCCACCAGACATTGCAGCACTAGAAAAAGGTCTGGAAAAGAGCAACTTGGCTGATTCCAGGACTACAGGAGGTGAATTATGAGGAAAGATTAAAAGAGCTGAGCTTTTACAGTTTAAGCAAAAGACGATGAAGAGGAAACCTGACAGAAGTGTTTAAAATTATGAAGGGAATTAGTCCAGTGGATTGAGACGGTGGACTTTAAAACGACATCATCAAGAACACGGGGACAAAGTTGGAAACTTGTTAAGGGAAAGTTTCACACGAACATTAGGAAGTTTTTCTTTACACAGAGAACCACAGACACTTGGAATAAGTGACCAAGTCGTTTGGCAGACACTAGGACCTTATGGGCCTTCAAAGTCAGACTTGATGCTATTTTGGAAGAATTAAGTGGATAGGACTGTTGACCTTCTTGGGTTCTCGTCTGGATAATTCAAATGTTCTAATTTCATCCGTAGTCTCCTTAGGCCAGATTTCTACTTCATGCGACGCGATGCATGCTGCAGCGGACGCTCATGCTACGCAAGCGTTGTACAGTTTATACTTGCGTGCATACTTTACGTAAATCTGGAGGACTCCACCTGGTTGCAGTGCAAGATATTATCATGGGGAGAACTGGTTCGGCACCTATTAAATTCCAATGACACCTTACCGCAATATCTCTGAAAAGGATGTTTATTGATTAAATCCATCAGTCCAGGGATTTGTCCATTTCAGTTAGCATTGGGCATGAGGCTGAAACAATCCCTGGATGAGGCATTAGCTCATCGCAAGGTGAATGCAAGCACTCACATACACGCTGGCATCATTTTAGTGTCACCAAATCTGCATATCTTTGGAAGGAAACCGGAGCACACTGTGGAAACCCAGAAGGAAAACATGTAAACTCCAGATAGGGAATATCAGCGATGTGACTCCCTGCGAGACAGCAGCACTAACGCTCCGCCACCATGTCATCCCCATGTGTGTAATTAACAATATTCATTATTTAAACGAAATTAGCGATTTATCTGTAAAATGTAACATACATACTTTAATACATTTCATCATGAAAGTGATATCAAGTATAAATCTGAAGATTTTAAATGTGCAGAGAGTTGGAATATCATACATTTGTGCTCAGTGTGGCGATCTATTGCTGTTTGCCACTGCTGTCAGTAACGGAGGAAGCCCTAGAAAAAAGATGGCACAGAAGACATACGGTATGTGAGACTTTTAAAATGTATCGTGTCATTACGATCGGGAATATGCAACGCTTGAATATAAAAGCACCACAAATGCATCTGTATGTTGGCATTTTGCTTCACCACTTCGACCCATTCACCAAACATCAAGCGCGCACATCGATCTCGTAGGATCCGCAAAGCGGCTTTCTGTCACATGTAGATAGCATCCAGAGACTTTGACATCACATTCCAACTTTCAGCACACTGTGCCCCCCGACTTTTTGCTGGTACTGCAACTTGCGCACGCGTCGCATTAATTTCTGAGGACCTGCTCAGAGGATGCATCAAATGAACACTGGAAATGCGTGGCAGCCATGATGCGGGCGCGTACGCGTTCTGAGTGTGAAGTATAAATGAGCCCTTAGTGTTATGTTTACCCCAAGTAAAGCAAGTCAAAAAAAAAGAAAAAATGTTATTACATGTAATAGAAACATGTCTCTTTATTTTAAAAAGAAATCCTGGCAGGGAGACCAGGGAGACGAGACGTGATCTTCTCAGAAGACAATTTGACGTCACGCGCGACAAGGCCATGAGACAGAAGGACAGCTGCTGTACAGGCTTTTAAATGATCGATGCGCCTCGGAAGCAGCAGCAGCTGATCTGTCCGCATCTCCTTAGCTTGCGTTCCGCTCCCCCCACCCCACACTGTGAGTGGCAGAGACGCGAAATGGCAAAAGGACTGCTGCTGTACAGGCTTTTAAATGATCGACGCAAAACGTGACAAGCAGAACACGCAGCTCGCCAGCAGCAGCAGAAAGACAGCAGCTGATCCGACCGCATCTCCTTAGTGTGCGTTCAGCTCCCACTTCACAACGCGAGTGGCAGTATACGTCCCACGAGAAAGAGATGTAACCACACCCGGGGCAGGAAATAAAGGATAAGTATTGTCTTTACAAAAGTTTTAAAGTAAAAGTGAAAATAATGCATATGTAACAATTCACATGAAAATAACAATCTCTTTAAATTGTATATCCGGTAAACCAAACCTGGGGTGGGCGAGCGAAAGAAGCAGGGGGCGGAGCCATTTAGTTAACATAAAAAAATGAGCATAAATACAGTAAGAAAGGTGAGTTGGGTGTCCATCTGCTTTGTTGTACTAAAGCAGATTTAGTCCTCGTCCTTGGTGTCTTGAGACCGTCACCAATGCACAACCATCTGAACAGCAGAAGCGCGTTTCTTTGCACGCTTCTCTGATAATTTTTTGTGTTTCCTGCACATGAGATGGTAAAATGGCAGCACTTGATCGGCATCATCGGCGCCGCTCTTGTGCTGCTGTAGGGTTAGCGTTCGGGTGGCTGTACAACCTGGCGTGCACGCTTTACCTCAGGTTTAGTTCACAAGTCGTAGCCATGGTAAAGTTTTCATTTAATTAAATAAACCTATTTGTACTAAAGCGGTTTCTTTGTGTGGGCGCCTTCGTTCATTGTTTTTATCCATACGGGCTCGTTTACAGGTCGTAGCCATACAGGCTCGTGTTTGTATTACTAATCGTTGAGCTCCTTCCATTTGTAGCCGTGCCTCCTTTGCCTCTGCTGTGTCAGAAGCCCGTTGTGGGCGCGCTCGTTCATTGTGTTTATCCATACGGGCTCGTTTTGTATTTCCGTTAGTTGAGCTCTTTCATTGTGGAGCCGTGACGTCTTTGCTTCTGGTGTGTCTGAAGCGCATTGTAGGAGCCTCCGTGTATTGTTTTTACCCATGCGGTCTCGTCTTTGTTGTCTGGAGCTGTGACTTCTTTGCGTGTGGTGTTTTTGAAGCGCGTTGTAGGAATCATAATTGAACATACCACACAGACTGCTGGCACAGTGGATTAGAGCAAGTTTAGTTTAAGGTTGTGTTGTTTGGGTGTCACCTACTGACTCTGGGAAGCCGCTGCGTTTGACTCTGGGGCGCCGCGGCGCAGTGCGCATGCACTTCGGTGCGTCCGCCGTGCATAAATTAAAGTGTCGTTTAGTAATATAGATATGTACTTATTACAGCAAGTAAGATATAAAAACAAATATCATTTTTGAGTTGAGCATTCCTTTAAGTTACTGTGGAGGACGTGAACCACCTTACGGTCCTGCTTAGTTCATTGTAGAGTAACAGCTTGAACTGAACACCCACAGAGGACACAAACACAAGGGGGTTTGAATTCAAAAGTGGGGGGGGGGGAGGTCTAATCCGAGTTTTAGTGATCATTTAGTTTTAATGTTTTAGTGGTCGAGAGTTTGTGCTTCAAGTGGGAGCTGCCACCTGCTGATAAACAGAGGGGTGTCCCTAGGCCCTTGCTTTTGTCTCTAGGGCTACGTCCACATTACTAAGCTTTAACAAATGAAAACAACCTCCATCCACATTGGAGTTTCCACATTATTTAACAAAAATATCTCGTTCCACACGACACAACCGAAAATGCATACACCGTAGTCGTTCACCTAAACTGGGCATACGCACATCGGCGGAAAGATCATCAAAAGGATGGTAAAAGTTGCTGGCCACATGATTTATCGCAATCCAAAAAATGTACCTTTTGTGCCACATATGTGGCATTGAAACTGTAAAGAACACAATTTCGACGCATAAAGACGTAAGCAACACAACAAGTGCCATGGAATGAAACTCCTCCGAGTCCACTATGTGGGGGAATAGGGTCTTCTTCTTTCTGTGAAGAAGGGACCAATCAGAGGCTAAAACATTGCAAGATCCAATCAGAGAAGGGCCACGTAATAAGAATGAGCAAATCAAGCGCATGATTCGAGTCTGCAGTTTTAAAAGTCTGCGTTACGTTACAGCGCTGACTCTGCGTTTTCAGCAGTAGATGGTGCTGGAGAGCATTTTCAAAAGTCTCACTTTTCAGGGATTAACAAGGTAGCAAACGGAAACGAATGTCTGCAATTTTAAACAAAAACGTAGCTGTGTGCCCGTAGCTTAAGAGGGATGCCATCAGGAAGGCCTTCTGTCCTTAACAACCATGAGAGAGCTCACTAGACTGAATGATCTTCTGTCACTTGTTAAATGTGTTATGTTCTAATGAGAAAATGTGCCCCAAAGAGCCCTTGATCCTCATTACGTGCAGCATGTGGCACAATTTCATTGCCTTTAACTAATGTGGGAAAACAAAATGAACTGTTATTTGAAAAAGTCCTAAAGACATCAGACTGCCAGATGTGAATGACTGATTTCTAGAGAGCTTTGGTGGTGGGTGTTTATTGTGGTATCGTGAAGGGGTTTTTGTATTCGTACTGAGGGTCGGTTAGTTAAAGTGAGGTTAGCCCCACATACACTGTTAAGAGGGAGCAGAATGTCTGTGGCCAGCCATGTGCCAGGAAGTTGGCATACTGTATGTGCTGAGGAGATGAAAGCCTTAGGAATGAAACACAACTTCAAGTCTTTTTATACAGACTTCAGAGCCGTCTTAACGTGGGGGCACAATGGGCATTGGCCGGTGAGGGGGACCCAAGGAACACAGGGTGAGGGAGCAGACCGTTTGTGCCCAGCCATGTGCCAGGAAGTTGGCATATCTGTTGGGAAGATGAAAGCCTAAGGGCTGAAACACAAGTTCAAGTCTTTCTAAACAGACTTCAGAGCTGTCTTATCATGGGGGCACAATGGGCACTGACCAGGGAGCCCCCAGGACCAGACTGTTTGTGCCCAGCCATGTCCCAGGAAGTTGGCATATCTGTTGAGGAGATGAAAGCCTTAGAACTGAAACACAAGTTCAAGTCTTTTCATACAGATTTCAGAGCCATCTTAAATGGGGGCACAATGGGCACTGACCAGGGGGGCCCAGGAGCATTGGGTGAGGGAGCAGACCAGGAAGTTGGCATATCTATTGAGGAGATAGATGCAAGCCTAAGGACTGAAACACAAGTTCAAGTCTTTCTATACAGACTTCAGAGCCGTCTTAACGTGAGGGCACAATGGGCACTGACCAGGGGAACCTCAGGAGCACAGGGGCCCACGATGTTTCTGATGCCTATGTATGTTTCTGTTTTGCTATAAAAACTGGGGGCCAGCGCATTACAGGTGCTGGTCATAAAATTAGAATATCATGACAAAGTTGATTTATTTCAGTAATTCCATTCAAAAAGTGAAACTTGTATATTGGATTCATTCATTACACACGGATTGATGTATTTCAAAAGTTTATTTCTTTTAATGTTGATGATTATAACTGACAACTAATCAATATTGAAGACACCTGGTGCCACACTCTAATCAGCTAATTAACTCAAAACACCTGCAAAAGCCTTTAAATGGTCTCTCAGTCTAGTTCTGTAGGCTACACAATCATGGGGAAGACTGCTGACTTGACAGTTGTCCAAAAGACGACCATTGACACCTTGTACAAGGAGGGCAAGACACAAAAGGTCATTGCTAAAGAGGCTGGCTGTTCACAGAGCTCTGTGTCCAAGCACATTAATAGAGAGGCGAAGGGAAGGACAAGATGTGGTAGAAAAAAGTGGACAAGCAATAGGGATAACCGCACCCTGGAGAGGATTGTGAAACAAAACCCATTCAAAAATGTGGGGGAGATTCACAAAGAGTGGACTGCAGCTGGAGTCAGTGCTTCAAGAACCACCACGCACAGACGTATGCAAGACATGGGTTTCAGCTGTCGCATTCCTTGTGTCAAGCCACTCTTGAACAAGAGACAGCGTCAGAAGCGTCTCGCCTTTGGACTGATTCTGAGTGGTCCAAAGTTATGTTCTCTGATGAAAGTAAATTTTGCATTTCCTTTGGAAATCAAGGTCCCAGAGTCTGCAGGAAGAGAGGAGAGGCACAGAATCCACATTGCTTGAGCTCAAGTGTAAAGTTTCCACAGTCAGTGATGGTTTGGGGCGCCATGTCATCTGCTGGTGTTGGTCCATTGTGTTTTCTGAGGTCCAAGGTCAATGCAGCCGTCTACCAGGAAATTTTAGAGCACTTCATGCTTCCTGCTGCTGACGAACTTTATGGAGATGCAGATTTCATTTTCCAACAGCACCTGGCACCTGCACACAGTGCCAAAGCTACCAGTACCTGGTTTAAGGTCCATGGTATCCCTGTTCTTCATTGGCCAGCAAACTCGCCTGACCTTAACCCCATAGAAAATCTATGGGGTTTTGTGAAGAGGAAGATGCAATACGCCAGACCCAACAATTCAGAAGAGCTGAAGGCCACTATCAGAGCAACATGGGCTCTCATAACACCTGAGCAGTGCCACAGACTGATCGACTCCATGCCACGCCGCATTGCTGCAGTAATCCAGGCCAAAGGAGCCCCAACTAAATATTGAGTGCTGTACATGCTCATACTTTTCATGTTCATACCTTTCAGTTGGCCAACATTTCTAAAAATCCTTTTTTTGCATTGGTCTTAATTGATATTCTAATTTTCCGAGATACTGAATTTGGGACTTTCATTAGTTGTCAGTTATAATCATCAACATTAAAAGAAATAAACATTTGAAATACATCAGTCTGTGTGTAATGAATGAATCTAATATACAAGTTTCACTTTTTGAATGGAATTACTGAAATAAATCAACATTGTCATGATATTCTAATTTTATGACCAGCACCTGTACTTTGCCCAGAGGCCTCGGATGCTGTTAAGACAGCCCTGTATACAATGAATACACTGGGATTCTTACTTGCATTTAGCTCTCAAAGTGAAATAAAAGAATATGGAGGATAGTAAACGAAAGATAACCAACGTAAACACAGAAAATGATGAAATATACATAGTAGTGATATTTGACTCAGTCTCCACACAATCCCATAAATTGAAAGAGTACTCACAGCACCACTTTCAAGAGACACTTGACTGCATGTCATCCTCCTCTCATTGAAAAAAATAATTTTGCTTCAGCGCTTGATTGTATCAATTAATCCAAATGCGCTGACGATTTCAGCCGCAAGGCGCTATATATTAAATAATCCAACTGCGCTAGCAATTTCTGTCGATGCATAAAAGATCAAAGCATTTCACGTGTTCGGCTTTTCTGCGGCTTTCCTCATCTAACCTGCCCAGTTCCTCTTTTTTGAATCCAACTCCGCCTCTTACCAGAACTGTGCCCATAATTAAGCTAAACAAATTCTGGAGGATATTCCTGAGTTATTTTTTATATGCATGAATTATAAACAAATGCTAATTGGCATGTAGCGGAAAAAAGCAACTCCATATGACCCAGTTTCAGTAAAAACACGAGGACGGCCGCTAATCTTAGGTTAATCTCTTTCCGTCTCCCTTTACAGCTGTCACAGTTGCCGTTGCCGGAAGTGACCCAGCGACTGATCGTCTGATTTAGCATTAGCACACATTTTTAAAAATGGGATCATTAATGCATCATCTACTCACAAGCTTGAGGTGCTCTCTAAATAGCGACATCGCCCCAGACAATAAGACACAGCCGCAGAGCCCCACAGCATCCCCGTCTCGAAGAGCAGGTGCGGCGCTGCCCTGCCACAAGGATGCTGGACAGCATGCGACACCGGCGTTAAAGGCGTCCAGTGTTCGATCGATCGCGAACTGCACGGCGGATCTCGGGCTCTTATGCCTCACTTCTCAAAGTGCGTTATCATTGTGATGTGTGGGGCGAATCGACACGAGAGTCAGAGTGGCGAGCGCGACACAAAAAGACACCCGGGTAGTGTCTCCTCCGTGTCTGCACATATCGCAGGGTACATATACAGATTAGCACATTTATTACTGGCACATCCAGCTGTCAAATTCATAACGATATTTGCATCAGTTATAATGGCATTCTCACCTCCGTACAGGTGCGCGATGTCCCTGCATCCAATGATCAGTCACAACGGTCTCCCGTCCCGCCTCAAAGAAACCTCCAGTGCCATTGTCTCTGCGGAGGAGAATCCACGCGCTTTTGTGATGCTCCCTCCCTCCTTCTTGAATCCCGACGGCCCCGTAGGCTGCAAGCGGCGTGTGAAGGCAGTTATATATATTATAACAATAAAAGACGGGGCTTCCTGTTCGCGAGTGTCTAAGATGCACTTCAAAATAAGAGCCCCTCCCAGTAGCGACAAGGCAACATAAGGTGAGAATCGCCGCCTCGGGGTTTTACTCCCGGCTGAGATAAAATTCATTCATAAATGAATCCAAGCCATTCATTCATTTATTAAGTTATTGTTATAGCAAATAATATACGATTGAACAACCGGGAAGGGCCCAATACATTGGAATAAATTGAAAACTGGAATAATGTGTCTCACGATCCTTAATAATGTGTTCCACATTGTGCGCAGACGCCAGATATTTTTTAACTCTCGAGTGACTGGCTGGAAAATTTTGAAAAATGATAATTAGGGAGTCAACGAGCATCTGTACTGGAAAGTACTGGCAGATACTCTGTACAGTTGCCTGTTCAGTCGGGGTGTTTCTTTTCAGAGGAATACACCGACATACTAGTCAATCAAACAAATGATAACATATCTGATAGAGTAATTTAATTCAGAATGAATGCAAGGAAAACAAAAGAAACATGGAAATAGAAAGAAAAATACAAACAAACAAGAATAAACTTCCACTGAAGATAAAGAAAAGAAGAAAGACGGGAGAAGATAAATTCCATTTTACTTTCTGATTTTGAGAAAGCGCTATATAAATGCAAAGAATTATTATTATTATTATTATTATTATTATTATTATTTTGATTTTTGAAATTTGATGTTGATATTCTTTGTTAAGTATCGGTCGAAGGTTTAGCGCACCTCAGGTTTTTTTTTTTTTTTTACATATTCAACCTGCAGTTGTAATCCAATGAATGACCTAAAACGGTGAAAAGGTCAGATTTAAATTTAAAGTCTGTGTTAGCAAACGCTGAAAATTTCAGAATATTACAAGTGGGCCTTCTTCAGGGAGCGACTAAGAGGTTACAAGCTACAGACGTTCTGCAATTAAACTTGCAATTGGAAGCAAACAATTTGCACAGGTGTCCTAACTTCTGCTGATTACTTCAAAACCCTCTTGTCTGTCTATCTTAAAGCAGAGCTGGACACTATTACACTGTAGGAACTTGTAAATTCAAGTGATAATGGCAAGGAAATGGCAACTAACAAAAGAAGAGCGTTATTACCCTTAGAGGTGTAGGGAAACTGCAAGAAAAAATAAAATAAAAGTGCCAATGAGTCCAGTAGTGTCCGACATGGTCCAAAGGTGATTGGAAACTGGAAGAAACTCTGAAAGGATGAGATCCAGCAGACCCAACGTCACAACCCAATCAGAAGACAAGCTTCTGAGGGTCACCAGCTTGTGTGATGGACAACTCACAGCACAACAGCTTCAGGCACAGCTAACCAGTGCAGGTCATAAGTAAACACGTCTCAGTATCTACTGCAAATGAAGAGAAGACTTTGTGCTGCAGGTTTGACAGGTTGAGTGGCAGTAAGAAGGCAGTTCCTCAAAGGACAAAGTAAGCCTGGAAATACCGGCAGTGGACTACCGCAGACTGGAAGGAGGTCTAACGGGCTGATGAATCCAAATTTAACATCTTTGGTTCATCGGGCCATCGAGTTGGTGAAAGGCTGGTTCCTTGGTGTGTGACACCAACTATCAAACGTGGAGGAGGAAGTGTGACAGTCCAGGGTTCTTTTGCTGGAGGCGGACTTGATGACTTGCACAGAGCGACTGGCATTCTGAGTCAATTATGAGCAAAAGGCAGCTTCTTTGATGAATCAAGAATCTGAATCAAATTTTGTACCCTGTGGCCTGCAGGGGGCGCTCAACTCCCCAAACTCGACCCTGGCAGATGCAGCACGCAAGATCAGCAGCACACGTTTTTATTTTTTTAGTGGGAAATGCTTCCCAAATTGTTTCCCACTAATGCAGCACAGCCACAAGCACCAAGCACTTTGTCTTTTCTTCTGTCCTCTCTCTATCTCTTCTTCTCTTCTTCTGCCTCCACTCCTCCTCCAGCAAGGGTTGTCCACCTCCTCCCGACTCTGATTCCCCAAATGGAGTGAGGCAGCTCCTACTCTAGAGCACCTGGAAGTGCACCAAGTGTCCCGTTGGCTCCTACCGGCAGCACTTCCGGGTGTAAGTGAAGTGCTGCAATAAAGGGGTCTGTGTTTCCTACAGCATCCAATGACAGCACCCATGGGAACCAACAGGGCTGTACCAAACTCCAACTCCCATAAAGCCCTGTGGGGGTCCATGGTGCAGCTGCAGCAACCCAGGGGGGCTGCCCTGTAGAATTCCAGAGGGGGATATAATACCCTGAGCTCTCTCTCTCTCCCCCAGTCTTTCCATTATAGAGGCGTCCGCCACAACTTAATGATTCCTTGACTTTTTTTTTATTTGCTCTTTTTTATTTCTTCTATGCCCTGATTTCATGAAACATTAAGACTTTAAACTGCACTCATTTCCACTGAAAAAAAACAGAGGTGTTCCAAAATTTGTGATCGGTAGTGTGTTACTAGCTAGGGTTTGAGGGTGATATCCCCCTCTAGTGGGAATTATTGGAAGTGTTTAGGACTACTTACCTTTGAAATCTTTAATGCTGGGAGCTCACAAGACCCCATCATTTTTTACATGTTTTGTTATGTTGCAGCCAGATGTTAAAATCATTGAAATTCATTGTTTTCCTCATCCAGCAACACTCAATACCCAAGAATGGCAAAGCAAAGGCTTTAAGGGTTAAATATTCCTGTTCTCAGCTGGTAGCACTTAAGGTTAGGAGTAGCTGTAATTTAATCCTGATACTCTGTATATCTAATTCATTATAATAACTATTCATTCAAAATCTGTACTAACCCCTACTCTCTCTTCTGTTTCCTTTTCCGGTGTCCTGTTGGTGGTGGCGTGCGCCACCACCATCTACCCAAAGCACCATGATGTTCCAACAATGATGGATGGATTAAAAGCCAGAAGTCTGTATGACCATCAGCATCAAGTGACTCCGTGAAAAACCCGAACTACCAAGAGGACTATTTCATTTATGTTAGGTAGAATGCCCAAAGGGGACTGGGCGGTCTCGTGGCCTGGAACCCCTGCAGATTTTATTTTTTTCTCCAGCCTTCTGGAGTTTTTTTTTGTTTTTTCTGTCCACCCTGGCCATCGGACCTTACTCCTTTCTATGTTAATTAATGTTGTCTTATTTTAATTTCTTATTTTGTCTTTTATTTTTCTTCTCTTCATTATGTAAAGCACTTTGAGCTACTTTTTGTATGAAAATGTGCTATATAAATAAATGTTGTTGTTGTTGTTGTAGCTCATCCAAAGACGGAAAGGGCAAAGAGCCGAAGGCGGAATAAACTTAAGGAGGGAAGGATTCAGAGCTGATCTCCCTCCATATTATGAGGAATGTTCGATCGCTTTCGATTAATGGTCCACATACTGCGGCATTTTGTGTATTACAGACAACTGGCTTAAACTTCATAGTTCAGATGCTGCTTTAATGCTGGATGGATTTCATCTGAAGGGGTGGAAGAAAGCTAGAGGAGGATTGGACATCTATGTGAGTGAACAATAGGTGTAAAATGGAGCATATTACAATTAAAATGTGTAGTCCACACATTCAAATGTTGGCCCGTGTTACCTGCGTAGGGTAAGGGATAGGGGAGGGGAGGGGAGAATTGAATATGACACGGGCCACACTGATTCAACCATTAATCTAATTTTTCTTGTCTTAAACCCATCTATCTTAGTTTACACCATAAAATATTAAAATAAAAGTGGTTAAAATGCTAGGGAAATCCTTAAATACAGTTAAAATAGTGCTCTCTCAATTCGTCTTAAAAAACCATATCCAAAAAAAATATTTTAAGCCGTAAATACATAAAAATTTATATGGGGTGCAAATAGTGCCCTATATTGAAAATTTTAAAAATTGCTCCAAAAATTATTTTTCAAATCACTTTTAAAAGAGCTACATTTCCACTATTAATTCATGGATAAGAACCCACAACCAACATGCTATATTTTTCATTAAAGTTTTAAAAAACAATTAAATAAAGAATTAAAGTATAAGGGACAAAGAAGAGTTAACTGTTTAAGTTTAGGCATTAAGCCCTGTGATTTTAGGGTTAGGGGTATGAGGGGGGGTATTACAATTCTAATCTAAATGCCAGGGTTACTATTTAAGATTAGACATGAAAACCTCAGGGTTAGGGGTATGAAAAGGGGTAGGACCATCTATATTCCCTAATTGTTCCCACAGGGGGATCTTAACATCAGGGCCTAGTTAAATCTTACGTCCTGAGGCGATTATTAACATCAGGGCCCTACCCCAATGACCTTAAGGTTAGGGTTAGGGTTAGGGTGAGGGAGGGAGAATTGAATATGGCACGGGCCACACTGATTCAACCGTTAATCTAATTTTTCTTGTCTTAAACCCATCCATCTTAGTTAACACCATAAAATATTTAAATTAAACTGGTTAAAATGGTAGGGAAATCCATAAATACAGTTAAAATAGTGCTCTCTCAATTCGTCTTAAAAAACCATATCCAAAAAAAATATATATATTTTAAGCCATAAATAATTAAAAATATATATGGGGTGCAAATAACGCCCCCTATTGAAAATTTTAAAAATTGCTCCAAAAAATATTTTTCAAATCACTTTTAAAAGAGCTACATTTTCCACTATTAATTCATGGATAAAAACCCACAACCAACACATAGTTATAAAAAATAATTAAATGAAAGTAAGGGACAAAGAAGGGTTAACTGTTTAAGTTTAGGCATTAAGCCCTGTGATTTTAGGGTTAAGGGTATGGAGAGGGGAAGGGTAATCCTAATCTAAACGCAAGGGTTACTATTTAAGATTAGACATGAAAACCCTGTAACGTCAGGTTAGGGTTACAGAGTTGAAGTGTCCCACAAGGGGACAAGATGCATGGGTGCACGCAACCATGTGGATAATACTATTTTTCCCTCCCAGCCACAACACTTATTCCTAGGATAAGAAGGGCTTTCAAACTACTTTAAAACACCTTAGAAAACTGCTATCAAGACCTCTTAAAATTGCTTATAAATATTACTTTTAAAATAGGGGTGGCACGGTGGTGCAGTGGTAGCACTGCTGACTTGCAGTAAGGAGACCTGGGTTTGCTTCCTGGGTCCTCCCTATGTGGAGTTTGCATGTTCTCCTCGTGTCTGCATGGGTTTCCTCCCACAGTTCAAAGACATGCAGGTTAGGTGCATTGGCGATCCTAAATTGTCCCTAGTGGGTG
The DNA here is from genome assembly GCF_900747795.2 of Erpetoichthys calabaricus. Lineage (NCBI taxonomy): Eukaryota > Metazoa > Chordata > Cladistia > Polypteriformes > Polypteridae > Erpetoichthys > Erpetoichthys calabaricus. The sequence goes on from NC_041403.2 coordinate 154,395,288, forward strand.
TGTGTGTGCCCTGCGGTGGGTTGGCACTCGTTCCTGACTTGCACCCTGTGTTGGCTTGGATTGGCTCCCCTGACCTTGTGTTAGTATAGCGGGTTGGACAATGACTGACTGACTCACTTTTAAAATACTGTTCAAAAATTTGCAAATCTAAACAGTTAAAAGCAATTTTAAATCAAACTCTTAATCAGGTCTAAAATGCAATAAAACAAGGATCAAAAAAGCCATCAAAGCAATATATAAGGGTTATAAAAATTAGTGCTATCTAGTGTTATAATAAATCTAAAATAGGGTATTAAGGTTATAATTTTAAGATTAGGGACTCTAAAAGTACACACCAGGGTTCAATTTTAAGATTAGGCACCCTTACACTATTTTAAGATTAGGCACCCCATCTAAATTTTAAGATTAGGAAATCTGGTGTACCTGGGCTTACCCCCACAAGCCTTAAGTTCAGGGTTTGAAGTAGGGGTAGGCCAGTCTAACGCAAACAACAGGAAGAGCAATTTTAAGATTAGGCACCTTTTAAATTTTAAGGTCAGGCACCCGATCTAATTTTTAACATTAGGGACCCAGAAGTAGACTTGGCCCACACCCCAAAAACCTTAAGTTAAGGGTTTGGGGCAGGGGTAGGCTGATCTAGATCAAAGCCCCCCATGAGTCCAGCAAGTGATGTGCTGACTCCACCGTCAGACAGGCTGGCAAGTCCTGTACCCTCTCTCACTTGAGATGGTTAAACGGCAAAATGCCATCCACAGCCTTTTGGTGTTTTTGTAAAGCCTGATTTATATAATCAATACCAGCTTGGAAATCCAAGTTGGAATCCGGATTGATCAGAGATAAATAATATTTGGCATCAGGGAAACAAACTTTTAACTCAGGGTTAGGGGTATGAAAAGGGGTAGGACAATCTGTTGTGGAACGAGCTCCGGACACAGACAGGCAGACATGTTGAAAAGCACCACCACACGTTTATTTTACACTACTATTTTCAATAACACAGTGCACACAAACCCCTTAACTCCCCAAAGTCCAGGCCAACACCACACTATGACTCTTTCACTCTTCAGGCCGCCTCCTTGCCTCCTCCAAGACCTTGTCTCTCAGTCTCGAGACTCCAGCCCCCAAATGGAGGGATGCAGCCACTTTAATAGCCACCCGGATGTGCTCCAGGTGCCTCCCCACAATCTTCTGCCGGCACTCCCCAGTGTGGCGGAAGTGCCGGCTGTGTACCCGGAAGCACTCCAGGTGTCCCCGATCCTCTTCCCCCCGGCACTTCCGGGGTGTGGTGGAAGTGCTGAGGTCCAGGGCTCCGTAGGCATCGGGGTGCCCCCTGGCGGTGACCACGGGCCCCTACAGGGCTAAGCTTCATAGCTCTCTACCCGTGGTCCCCAAAGCCACCAGGGTGGTCGCCCCCTGTGGTCTGAAGGAGGCGTAAGCCCTCCTCCGGTCCTCTTGGACGTCCTGGCCTGGTACCACCCCCAGCCGCGTGCCACACTATATACTCTAATTAATAATAATAATAATAATTCATTACATTTATATAGCGCTTTTCTCAGTACTCAAAGCGCTATCCACACAGTGAGGAACCGGGAAGCGAACCCACAATCTTCCACAGTCTCCTTACTGCAAAGCATCAGCACTACCCACTGTCCTCACAGGGGGTTAAATCTTGTGTCCTGAGGCGATTATTAACATCAGGACCCTACCCAAATGACCTTAAGGTTAGGGATAAGGGGAGGGGAAGGACAATAATAAATACACTAAAAAATGATAAAATATATATCACAACATCCGTCTAAAATCCGAGCAATGCCTCAGCAGACTCGCAGGTGAGATATTCTTCTTGACCAGACTGTTAGGGTTAGGGGTAGGGTGACATTACATCATCCATTTATTAATGTTTATATTCCTCCTTCTTCAAATGAGAACTTGGAAGGAGAAAGGGTTAACTCAGTCACCGACACTCTGATGACCCTGCAGTTATAATATGTGGTGACGTAAACCACATGACACTGGAAGGAACAGTGACAAACTGTATGTGTCATATTCCATTTGTGGACACAGCAAGCTGAATCGGCTCCATTTCAATGTTAACCCTTTGAAACCACCCCTCTCCAGTGCTTTGGCATGGTAACTATAGCCTCCAAAGCAAATCTGAACTATTTTGAAAGCCAAAAATTTGAATTTATAACAGTAACAATTTTATTATATGATGATGAGCCACAATGTGATAACAACAGATTGACGCTGTAGAGCAAGCCGTATCATTTACAGTCTCGCGGTTTTCATCATGTTGTACCATCCAATGCACGGACCGTCCCTTAGAATGGCACACTTCAGGCCCATGGAGCAGAAGGTCAAAAGCGCTCTTTGTCTGCTTGTACACAATGCAGCTATTGTTTTGAGGAGCTCCCATGCTAAAGTTCCACCGAAATCCTTTCTGTTTTCTTCTTGAAACCTACAAGAAAAAAAGCAAAACTGACCTGCAGCTAAAACCAGCAGTGTAACCTGACAGTGTAACGGTATATTATGTACGTAGTCTAATGGAGTGAAGGCCAGTATTCTGGGTTATGACAACAGAGAGGTGTAGGGCCACTCGATGGCAGCGGACTGCAAGATTTAGAGAGTGGTGTAGTTTAACAGCAATGTGTAGTGTGGACCACCAGGGAGGCGTACAGCTCCCCAAACCTGGACACACCAGACACAGAGCCCAGTCTTGCCACACAGCACATGTTTATTTTAAGTGGGGAAGTGACTGAGAAGACTTCAAGAAGGGAACTCCACACTTGTCCCTGAAAGAATTCCCTAAGAATTTGAAGTGAGCACAGCAAACTGTGGAAGGCAACATCAAACTACACCACGGACAAAGGACCCCACAGAATTCAGAGTTTAGAAGTCACTTTATTGGACAGGTGCACTAAGGTCTACTAGGAGTGTGTCTGATAGTTCTGGTGCAACATAGAAGGGCAACACTGAATACAAAAGATAAATATAAAAAGCTAAAATATGATACAGTATACAAGGGCAATGCAAAAATATAAAGAAACCAGGAACGACACACTGCAAATACACTTGACTCGATATTCTTTCTTTGTACATTTATCATTCATTTGCTCAGAGGTTGATGCGCTTTCTGCTTCCTGAGCAGCTCTTCTCTTCTCCACTCTAGCGACCTGCTTCTTCTCTTCTTTTGTCGATATCTTTTCACGTTTAAACTGATTAAGTCAGTGTTTGTGTTTCCTTAATTTTTCATTTAAGCTGGCACTTAAGTCTTCAATCTGCCTCAAGAATGATTTAAGATATGAAGAGGTAGGGGAAGTGACGGCGAGGGTGACAGGGATGAGAACTGTGCCCGTACACACGCGCCTCACGGTCACCCTGTTGGCTGCTGCCAAGAGTTGATTCTACAATAAAATAAAAAGAGGAATAACCTTGGAGGTCAAACATCACCCCGAAAGTGGATAGCAGACGTCACATAGTATATGTGCACTAAATTTCAGGTCAATAGTTCAAACGGTTTTCGAGCTACAGGCGATTTAAAATCCTGGACAGACAAACGGACAGTCGCAGTAGCGTATCTCCCTATTATAAAAAAAAATCTTGGGACAAGACGAGACTTTTATTCCTGCGACGAGACGTGATCTTTTGAAGACAGACAGAGGGACACTTTCACGTCCCGCGAGACGGTCAAGTCACTTCATACTTACAACCTTTGGAAGCAAGTCCTGTGAGATGGCGACTTTTGCAAGTCACTCTCTACTTACAACCATTTTCAAACAAGATCACCGACATCTAACCTCTCAGTTGTTGGAATGCTTTTGGCAGTCACACTTCCTGTCCTCTCAGCTCTTAAGCGAGGCTAGACTTTGTGCCAAGAGATTTAACCAGACAAAGATTTAAGAGTTAAAACACAAAGTAGAACGTTGTAAAGAATTCAAAAATGTTGGCGTGATACACATGCAGAGCAGGTGAGAGATAATGGAAGTAGGAAAATTTGAAAGTCTCCAAAAACTGATCGCATTAGCGCAAACAAACGGAAAATATTACTTGGTGAAATAACGGGACAGCGAAAAGAGATCAAATAGTGTCTGAGGATGTCTGGGGGAGAAGAGAGACAAGGCAGTGAGACAAAAGGACAGCTGCTGTACAGGCTTTTAAATGTTTGAAGCACCGCGCGAGATGCAGATCACACGGCACGGCAGCAGCAGCAGAAAGCCAGCAGCTGATTGAGGAAAGAGGAGGTAAAAAAAAAACTATTTGTTTCCCATTGCATCACTGTTTAAGAGGAGTTTTGGAGGAGCGACTGCGTCTCCATGGGGTGCATTCAGCCCCATTCTTCACAACGGAGCATAGCACAGGCATTTTGGGTTGGCGAGCGAAGCGAGTGTGGGTGAAGCCACCTAGTTATATATTAAAATACAGTAATCCCTCCTCCATCGCGGGGTTGCGTTCCAGAGCCACCCGCAAAAAAGAAAATCTGCGAAGTAGAAACCATATGTTTATATGGTTATTTTTATATTGTCATGCTTGGGTCACAGATTTGCGCAGAAACACAGGAGGTTGTAGAGAGACAGGAACGTTATTCAAACACAGCAAACAAATATTTGTCTCTTTTTCAAAAGTTTAAACTGTGCTCCATGACAAGACAGAGATGACAGTTCCGTCTCACAATTAAAAGAATGCAAACATATCTTCCTCTTCAAGTCAGGAGCAGATGTCAGAGAGAGAGAGAAAAAAAGCAAACAAATCAATAGGGCTGTTTGGCTTTTAAGTATGCGAAGCACCGAGGCACAAAGCTGTTGAAGGCGGCAGCTCACACCCCCTCCGTCAGGAGCAGAGAAAGAGAGAGATAGAGAGAGACAGAGAAAAACAAACAAGCACAAATCAATATGTGCCCTTCGAGCTTTTAAGTATGCGAAGCACCGTGCAGCATGTCGCTTCAGGAAGCAGCTTGCACAGAAGGTAGCAACGTGAAGATAATCTTTCAGCATTTTTAGACGAGCGTCCGTATCGTCTAGGTGTGCGAACAGCCCCCCTGCTCAATCCCCCTACGTCAGGATCAGAGAAACTCAGCGCAAGAGAAAGAGAAAAGTAAGCTGGGTAGCTTCTCAGCCATCTGCCAATAGCGTTCCTTGTATGAAATCAACTGGGCAAACCAACTGAGGAAGCATGTACCAGAAATTAAAAGATCCATTGTCCGCAGAAATCCGCGAACCAGCAAAAAATCTGCGATATATATTTAAATATGCTTACATATAAAATCCGCGATGGAGTGAAGCTGCGAAAGGCGAAGCGCGATATAGCGAGGGATCACTGTAGTAGGTTTAAAATGTCCAGGTAGTCAGTGTGCAGGTCTACATAGAAACTGAGTAGAAGCCCGGATCTGATTAGTCAGGATAGCTGCACTTTTTAGGTGACATGTTGTTTTAGTGTTCATTGTACAAAGACATTTGCTGAATGGAAGTTTCTGAAGCAAGTGATGCCCTGTGTGAGTCAGATCAACAATGGTCTTTGTGGCCTCTTCCTTACCCCCTCACTCATATAGGACCTCAACATGCAGTAAGTTATACTCTACAAGTAAGCCCGCGATTCGCTAGTGAATCGGAAATCCAAGAATGGCAATCAGTTTCTGCGTGATGAAATATCATGGAGGGTATATGCGGTGGTGTGGGCAGTCGCGTCCGGGCGGCTGTACAACCTGGCGTGCACGCTTTACCTCAGGTTTAGTTCACAGGTCGTAGGCATGGTAAAGTTTCCATTTAATTGAATAACCCTATTTGAACTAAAGTGGTTTCTTTGTGTGGGCGCCTTCGTTCATTAAGTCTAGTTTACAGGTGGTGTTTTTTGGGCACCACCCACTGACTCTGGGAATCTGTCGCGTTTTGGGAAGCCGCTGCGTTTGACCCTACAGGTTGTGTTGTTTGGGCGCTATCTACTGACTCTGGGAAGCCGCTGCGTTTGACTCTGGGGCGGGCGCCACGGCACAGTACGCATGCGCCTCGGTGCGTCCGCCGTGCATATATTAACTGTGGTTTAGTAAGATAGATGATCCTTCCACAAGCTTTGATGATGTGCTGCAGATTGGCCTTAGCCTGAACAGAGGCAGCACCAAGCCACACCATCATAGATGAGGTCAGAATGGACTCGATGATGACTGCGTAGAACTAGACCAGCTTGAGAGAGACAGAATTTCCTGAACTGACACAAAAAAGAAAGCATTCTCTGATGGGCTTTCCTAATAATTCATGTGATGTTATTGTCCCACTTGAGGTTTTGCGACAACACAGTGTCCAGAAACTTCACTGATTCTGTCATTCCAATGGATGAGCCGTTTATAGCAAGTGATAGGTGAGCAGCTGACTGCTTACTGAAATCTTTGATCACCTCCTGGGTTTTTTTTTTTGAATGTCAGACACCAAATTATTATGGCTACACCACAAAGTCAGATTTTTCACCTCTTGTCCATACATGGACACATCATTCCTCGAAATGAGGTCTATCAGTGTCATGTCATCTGCAAATTTAACTCTTTCAGGGTGGATGTTGACTTTTGTCAACAGGAGGGTTTGAGGGTGATGATAATAATAATAATAATAATAATAATAATAATAATAATAATAATAATAATAATAATACATTTTATTTATTTGTAGGCGCCTTTCTAAACACTCAAGGACACCGAACAATAGACAAAACACAGATTATAAACGATAAATAAAATACAAAAGTTAAAATCAGACAGAGCAATTGTAATCAAAGAGAAAAAGCAGACTTAACCAAATGAGTTTTAAGTTTAGATCTGAAAAGTGAAAATGATTTGATATTTCTAAGCTCAGATGGTAGTGAGTTCCAGAGCTGGGGAGAAGAGCAACTGAATGCTGTGCTCCCCATGGTGGTAAGATGGACGAAGGGGTCAGTCAAGTGGATGGAGGAAGAGGATCTAAGGGTACGGGAGGGAATGGCAACATGGAGGAGGTCAGACAGATATGGAGGGGCGAGGTTGTGGAGAGCCTTAAAAGTTAGTAGGAGAATTTTGAATTGAATTTGGAACTGAACTGGAAGCCAGTGAAGCTGCTGCAAAAGTGATATGGTGAATAGAGGGGGTTCTAGTACTGATGTGGGCAGCTGAGTTCTGGACCAGTTGAAGATTATAAAGAGATTTGTGAGAAAGACCAAAGAAAAGGGATTTGCAATAATCCAGACGAGAAGTGACAGGGCTATGAACAAGGATAGCAGTGGTGTGGGGAGTGAGGGAGCGGCGAATACGATTAATGTTACGCAAGTGGAAATATGGAGACCGGGAGATGTTATTGATGTGGGACTGAAAGGATAAAGTACTGTCAAGGATGACACCTGTGGGGAAGGGGAGACAGAGGAATTATCAATAACAAATGAAAAATGATCAGTTGATTTTGTACCAATGAGGAGAACCTCAGTTTTGTCACTATTTAATTTAAGAAAATTTGAAGAAAACCAGGATTTGATTTCTGCTATGCAATCAGTAAGTGAGGAGGGTGGAAATGAAGCAGTAAGTTTACTAGTGAGATAGAGCCAGGGGTCATCAGCATAACAGTGGAAGCTAATGTTATATTTACAAAAGATATTACCAAGTGGAAGGAGGTAAATAATGAAAAGGAGCGGCCCCAGGACAGAGCCCACCTGAAGTAACAGCAGTGGGTTGGGATGTGAAAGTTTTAAGCTGAACAAACTGAGTGCGGCCTGAGAGGTAGGATCTGAACCAGTCTAGTGGAGTGTGGGTAATGCCAATCGAAGATAATCTATTGAGAAGAGTCGTGTGACAAATAGTGTCAAAGGTCGCACTCAGGTCAAGGAGGATGAGAATAGGAATTAAACCAGAATCAGCTGCCATAAGGAGGTCATTAGTCATTTTTATAAGTGCCGTTTCTGTACTGTGGAGGGGACGAAAACCAGACTGGAACTGTTCATACAGATTATTTTGAGATAAATGAGAATGAAGTTGAATAGCCACTATTTTTTCAAGAATTTTGGAAATGAAGGGTAGATTAGAAAAAAGACGAAAATTACTGAAATTAGTCGGATCAGCACCAGGTTTTTTCAGTATTGGGGTTATTGCAGCAGTTTTAAAAGATGAAGGAACAGTACCAGTAGTGAGAGAAGAGTGGATTATAGCAAAGATAAGGGGGACCAGAGAGGGGAGGCAGGCTTTGACCAGAACTGTAGGGAGGGGGTCCAGTTGACAGGTGGATGGCTTAGACTTACAGACGAGATGTGAGATTTCTGAGTAAGTAGGAAGCTGAAAAGAGGAAAATGAGGGAGTTGGTGGGTGAAATTCAAATGAAGTACTGGAGGAATCGGTACAGAGAGACTAATGAATCTTCTGGATTTTTTCATTAAAAAAGGACATAAGGGAATTTCAAAATTCAGTTGAGTAAAGGTGAGAAGGTAAAGAATCTTGGGGTTGTGTGATATTGTTAAGTAGTGAAAACAATGACTTGGTGTTTCCTTCATTGGAGGAAATAATGTGAGTGTAATAGTTAGATTGAGTTTGGGCAATTCAGTCCTTGTAATAAAGTATCTGGTTTTTGTACATCTCTTTGTGAAGAAAGAGTCCAGTTTTTTTATATAACCGTTCAAGTTAGCGGCCTTTGGCTTTCAAAAGCCGAAGTTCAGGCGTGAACCAGGGAGCAGAAAAGGAGAAAGAAACAGATCTAGTTTTTAATGGAGTGACAGAGTTAAGAATACCATTGTTAAAGTGTGAGACCAGTTCTTCAGGAGTGGAGAAATTATGAATGTCCATAAGGGAATCGATACTAGAGGAAAGAGAGTCTAAGTTAATGATGAACTGTAAACGGTGACAAAACCAACCATTACAGTTTAGTTTGACTCACTTTACTAGAAAGGTTTGGTTTGACCAAGATTCTCTGTGCTCATGTGAGTAGTGAAGAGAAAACAACTTCAAAAACGGCATCAACATCGGACGAGAGATCGATGGAAATGCCCAGGCAAAATACTCTGTGGGCGGCATTTTTTGCATATTATCTCTGAATTGGAATCTGACATGTTGGACTCTGAATTTGATGTAAGTGATCTGGAGATCGAGATTGAAAAAACAAATGAGGTACCAGCACCAGCTGATCGCTTCCCAGCTGATTGTGGTGCTGGATGCGATAGTGTAGCTGACGCATCTACGGCAGTGCTTGCCTTGGAGGACCACCACTTACGATGACAGGAGGGACAAAGGAGGGACAAACCAGATTGCACTGCACTGCGACCATGACCACCATGTGAAGACAGCCTGCCAGCTGGCGGGTTGCCCCTGAGTGGCTCAAAACACAAGAGACAGCAAACTGGCAGCCACAGCATGCAGCAACAGATGTTTTATTACAAAGATGTTTTATTAGCTCAAAGAGTTAAGATGTTTGACAGACAAATCTCCAGTGATACAGTCATTTGTATAAAGTGAGAAGAGTAGTGTGGACAGAACACAGCCATGCAGTGCAGCAGTACTAAGGCTTAATAGGTTAGACGTGTGTGCCCAGCCACACCTGATGTTTCCTATCTGTTAGAAAGTCTGTGATCCAATGGCAGGTTGAACTGGGTGAGTTTCTTATCTAGGAGATCTGGGACGATTGTATTGAAAGCAGAGCTAAAGTCCACAAACAAGACAGTCCCATACATACTTTTACCCTGGCTTGTCAAGGTGTTGGTGAATAAAGCTCAGATCTAAACTCACTGCATTATCCACAGACCAGATAGCTCTGTTTGTAAACTGAAATGAGTCCAGGAAGTCTTTTGTAGCTTTCTTGATGTACCGTATATACTGGCGTATAAGTCGGGTCTTAAAACCCGAAAAATCGATCATAAAATCAGACCCCGACTTATACGCCTGTTCAAAAATGCAACACTTATTTATTTACATCTTCTTGCCTCCTCGAATTTTGTTGCAGCAGCACAGTTACCAATTTCTTTCGCTACTTCAATGACATTTAATTTAAAACAAGCTTCATATTTTCTTCTGATTGAATGCTCCATCGTGGATAAGCGATGCTCTTACGATAAAGGTGTATGAGGGTGTGAGATACAAAAAACAGAAATCAGTGCAAAAATTCTTTGGAATATTTCCGGTATTACTGTGTGGTCATGTACGCACAGTAGAGAGAGAAAGAGAGAAGTTAGGAGCACATGCTGATACAGCGCATTGCCGCACCCACATAGAAATAAAAGGCCGTGTGATCTGTGGTTACTCTCTCAGGAGGGTATTAGCATATCATAATATCATAACCAATTCGACTTATTCGACTTATACGACTGACATTATAAAATACCAGAAATTATACGATAAAATCAAGCCCCGCGGGAGAACTTATCTGCGAGTATATACCGTAATTCTGAGTAGTAATAATAATTCATTACATTTATATAGCGCTTTTCTCACTACTCCACACAGGGAGGACCCGGGATGCGAACCCACAATCTTCTACAGTCTCCTTACTGCAAAGCAGCAGCACTACCACTGTGCCACCTGTAAAGTAAGGCATTCAAAGATCTTCATTGCCACAGAGGTTAAAGCTCCTGGTCAGTAGTCGTTTAGGTTTGTGACCTTTGATATTTTTGCTCTTTTAGTGACAGTGGAGGTCTCAAAAAGGCAGGAACAGTGAGGAAAAGAGGAAGGCCAAAGCGAAGGTTTATGGATGTGGTGAGAGAGGGCATGCAGGTGATGGGTGTAACAGAACAAGATGATTAGGACAGGAAGATATGGAAGAAGATGATCCGCTATGGCAACCCCTAAAGGGAGCAGACAAAAGAAGAAGAAGAAGTGCACAGAACCACAAATTGGGTGAAAATGTCTGCAAATACTGTAGATGAACTGTATGTATGTATGTATTCAGTATGAATGTCTGAACAGTGTCAGAGTGTGGAAGAGGAAATAAGGTCCAGGCCTGCAGTGATTTTAATATTTTGTGATTTGAATAAGCTGCAGACATATTTTATAGTGATGACAGGAAGGGAAAGCTAAAAAGAAGAGGAACTTACAGTAGTAACAGTGAGACCATCAGGTACATTTATGTCCCATTGTCTTTACAAAAACCACATGTGTGCACAAATGCAAGAAGAGTCCTCCACTTGAATTTAAAGGAATGATACACTTCTCCACACAGCAGTGGACATTATCATTAAAGCCTATTATTATTATTATTATTATTATTATTATTAACGCCTATTATTATACTATTTATCTGTGTCTTGACAAATTAGAACTCTAAATAGCCAGTTAACAACCAGCTTCTTCTGTGTTATATTTTTGTCTTTCTTGACTTCTGTCTTCTATGTCGATGTATATGTAGTTGTCAGATTTCTATCATTTCATTGTGTTCATCAGTAAACTATTATGTGGTGGCTCTGAGGCTAAGGATCTGTGCTGGTATCCAGAAGGTTGCTGGTTCGAATCACTGCTAAAAGAGATCCTACTCTGCTGGGCCCTTGAGCAAGGCCCTTAACCTTCAATTGCTCCAGGGGTGCTGTACAATGGCTGACCCTGCACTCTGACGCCAAGGGGTATGCAAAAACTAACAAACTCCTAATACAAGAAATTGTATAAGGTGAAATAAAGAACAAAAAAAAATTATTCTCTTTCTTAAAACGAGTTGCTTCAGTTACCTTGATATACATCTGACTGCTGTAAACCCTTCCTTACAGAGAAAGGGAAGAAAAAGAAAGCGTGAGCCTTACCAAAGTATTTAATTAATTACTGGGATTGCCAAAACCAAAGCTGATAATCAAAGAGCAACTGATTCTTCTTCTGGCATCAATTCACATTCCCCACTCTTGTCTAATTCTAAATAGTTTGGAAGCTACGCCTCACTGTCGAAGCTTATGGCTGCCACAAACTGAAAAGACAAATTTTAATCTCAGTGGCTTATTTTATGGTGTTGCACTGCCATCCAGTGGCTGACTTTAGAAAGCATCATATTTTTGTGAAAACATTTCAGTTTAAACTTATGACCCCTGAGTGATGACTTGGATGCTCTTTTTGTTCCTTAGCTATCCGCTGAGTTACTAGCTTTCAGGATTTGACTGGGGCTCCTCTCTTTGTTTTTGGCTTTTCAGTTGACTTTTTTTTTTTTGTGCTTATTATTTTGCTTCTGCTCAGCCAGCCTTCATCACTCTGACTCATAAGCTACAGGATGTTATTCATCAGATGGGCCATAGGCTGAGTATTGTGGGTGACACCAGTTAAGAGGTGAAGTCAAGCCTAATAAAAAGGAGAGTGATGTCTTATGGCAGTGCCCAGGCATTTGCTTCTTTTTCTTTTTTTGCTAGCAGCCTGTGACTCTCTCAGTATACATTATACATATATTTGTATGCATTTTTTATTTTTCTTTAGAGAATTTCAGTCCAGTAGTCTATTTTTTAATTTTAACTTAATTCTCCAAAGTCTATTTTTAATTTACACAATGCTGTTTGGAGGCACCATAATATGATGCGATTCCATAATGGGTAAATTGTACACGACTAGAGCCATGTTTGTTTCTTCTAATTTCAACTTTGTTTTGCTCCCAACTTCCAAATGATATCTTGCCCTTTTGACTTTTTCTGATTTCACAGTTTTGACTCCGTACTCATCTGACCACGTTTAGATTTTTGTCCAACCTATCTGTTCTTTTTTTAATTTCTTGGCCTACCATCTCTTGGTTGTTTTCACTCTCTTATAATAATCCTTGGACACATTGTTTTTTGGACTGATCACCTCTTGGTCTTTTTCACTCTCTCACAATAATCCTCTGACATCGTTTTTTTGAGCAACGATCTTCTGGTTTTTTTCACTCACTTACAATAATCCTTGGACAAGTAATTTTTTGACCAACGATTTCTTGGCCTATTTCACTCTCTCACAATAACCCCCTCGCATGTCGTTTTTTGACTGACCATCTCCTGGTCATTTTCACTCTCTTACAATAATCTTTGAACAAGTATATTTTTGAACAACAATCTCCTGCTGTTTTTCACTCTCTCACAATTATCTCTGACATGTTGTCTTTATACCGACAGTCTTCTGGGATTTTTTGCTCTCTTACAGTAATAATAATAATTCATTACATTTATAGTAGTAGGGTGTTGTACCATGTTAGCAATTATGGATTTTAAAAAGAATAAACAGTCATATGAAAATGTTTGGGAATCCCTCTTAATTCTCTGGATTTTTGTTTCTCATCGGGATTGGTTCCCTGCCTTGTGCCCTGTGTTGGCTGGGATTGGCTCCAGCAGACCCCCGTGACCCTGTGTTCGGATTCAGCGGGTTGGAAAATGGATGGATGGATGGATGGTTGAACTTTCAAAGTAGTAACTTCCTTTTAATATACGACATGCCTTATGGAAACAGTAGTATTTCAACAGTGACATTAGGTTTATTGGATTAACAGAAAATATGCAATATGCATCATAACAAAATTAAACAGGTGCATAAATTTGGGCACCCCAACAGAGGTATGATATCAATACTTAGTTGAGTCTCCTTTTGCAAATATAACAGCCTCTAGACGCTGTCCTCCTATAGCCTTTGATGAGTGTCTGGATTCTGGATGGAGGTATTGTTGACTATTCATCCATATAAAATCTCTCCAGTTCAGTTCAATTTGATGGATAGCCTGCTTCAAATCATCCCATAGATTTTCGATGATATTCAAGTCAGGGGACTGTGACGGCCATTCCAGAACATTGTACTTCTCCCTCTGCATGAATGCCTTTGTAGATTTTGAACTGTGTTTTGGGTCATTGTCGTGTTGGAATATCCAACAACTGCGTAAATTCAACTTTGTGACTGATGCTTGAACATTATCCTGAAGAATTTGTTGATATTGGGTTGAATTCATCCGACCCTCGACTTTAACAAGGGCCCCAGTCCCTGAACTAGCCACACAGCCCCACAGCATGATGGAACCTCCACCAAATTTGACAGTAGGTAGCAGGTGTTTTTCTTGGAATGCAGTGTTCTTCTTCCGCCATGCAAAGCGCTTTTTGTTATGACCAAATAACTCAATTTTTGTCTCATCAGTCCAAAGCACTTTGTTCCAAAATTAATCTGGCTTGTCTAAATGAGCATTTACATACAACAAGCAACTCTTTTGGTGGCGTGAGTGCAGAAAGGGCTTCTTTCTCATCACCCTGCCATACAGATGTTCTTTGTGCAAATTGCGCTGAATTGTAGAACGATGTACAGATACGCCATCTACAGCCAGATGTTCTTGTAGGTCTTTGGAGGTGATCTGTGGGTTGTCTGTAACCATTCTCACAATCCTGCGCATATGCCGCTCCTGTATTTCTCTTGGCCTGCCAGACCTGCTGGGTTTAACAGCAACTGTGCCTGTGGCCTTCCATTTCCTGATTCCATTCCTTACAGTTGAAACTGACAGTTTAAACCTCTGAGATAGCTTTTTGTATCCTTCCCCTAAACCAGGAGACTGAACAATCTTTGTTTTCAGATCTTTTGAGAGTTGCTTTGAGGATCCCATGCTGTCACTCTTCAAAGGAGAGTCAAAGGGAAGCACAACTTGCAATTGACCACCTTAAATACCTTTATATCTCATGATTGGACACACCTGTCTATGAAGTTCAAGGCTTAATGAGCTCATCAACCAATTTGGTGTTACAAGTAATCAGCATTGAGCAGTGACAGACATTCAAACCAGCAAAATTACAAGGGGACCCACATTTGTGCACAGCCAGTTTTTCACATTTGATTTAATTTCATACAACTAAATACTGCGTCACTAAAAATCTTTGTTCGGAAAACACCGCAGTACTCAGATGTTCCTAGGAAATGAAAGACAGACCACTGTTATCTTTTGTGCTCAAAGGAGAGTCAATTATTATGCAGGCTGAGAGGGGGTCCCACACTTTTTCATATGACTGTAAGTTTAATATCACTGCGCTCTGTACAAAAAATATTTTATAAATCCACTCACATGTACAGGCCAGATTTAGCACAGAGGGGCTCAGCATTTAGAACTGCTAGTCAAGCATTTGAAGAGAGAAAGGGACAACTACGAAAATGAGCATTGTACTATTTCTGTGTGCATGAAATTGAATCCTCTCTTTGCCTTGTTTGGAATGGCATGATTTACAGTACCTAAGTAGGGGGTCTGCATATGGAGAAAGGGTATAAAGCCTTGGAACATTGCCCAGCACACCGGGAAGCCGACGGACGGATGGAAGATTACTTCATCCGATCATGAAAACCCTTCCAGGGCAGCCACGAAAATGGCAGACTCTCATATGGGCTTGTCATTGACTTCCTTCGTCTGTAATGCTGCGTAAACCGTCATTAAAGAAAGCTAAGTTATTTTCTCCTATGTGATTTCTTACCGCCGTATCACTATGGGAGGGATATCGCCTTTTTACATTATATCTATACTAGTCATTTAGCCCGTTACAATAACGGGCGCTAGAACAGTAGTGCATAAACATTAGTAGGAACAGTCTATATTAAATGGCAAGGGACTTTGACCTCATTCTTTTTGTTGGTCGTATTTTTCTTTCTTTCTTTGATGTTTACTTGCTGAGCTGACCGTTCTTCGTGGGCTGCCGCCGTGTATTGTGTGTCTTTAATTTTCTGTGACAGTAATACTGTCTTGTACGGCTCTATTCAATAAGGGCGCGCACAAAAAGGCGAGCTTCAAAAGGACGACCTCAATTGAGCGCGGCGAATAAAGGCGTTCGTAGATAATTTATTTCAAATGGCTCTGGAATATGTGAAGAGCAACAAAAGTGCAGATGTTTATTTACGCGCGCCTTTATTCACTGCGCCCAATTGAGGTCGCCCTTTTGAGGCTCGCCTTTTTGTGCGCGCCCTTATTGAAGGATACCATCTTGTACATCCGCTGGCTTGTACGTCCGTAATATACCTTTAATTTTCTCTGGCGGTAATACAGGTGTGCGCGTTGGTAATATGCCTTTAATCTCCACTGACAGTAATACTGGCTTGTATGTGGCTGTAATATGCGTCACTGTATTGTGTACCTTTAATATCCTCTCGCAGTAATACTGGTTTGCATTTCCGTAAAACGCCTCTAACTGTCTCTGACAGTAATATCGCGCATCGCACCATGCCCCGCGCATGCGCACTTCATCAGAAGACACCTACACAGAGACACCTGGACGCACACAGGGATTTTATATATATAGATAGTTTCGGGTTACTTAAAATGCCACAATTACAGAAGAACTTATTCCAACCAGGGAGCTAGCGCCCCCTGCTTGATAGATGGATGCACTGAGAAATCAAGCAAGGTGACACCTTTTTTTGGCTTACTGAACCGATTACAATATGGAAGCTTTTGAGACAACTCAGGCCCCTTCTTCAGGTAGGTTATAAAGATTATCATTATCATTACATCCTGCCTGAAGAAGGGGCCTGAGTTGCCTCGAAAGCTTGCATGACACCTTGCCTGACGTCTCATTGCTCTCCTACAATAATCCTCAGACACGTCATTTTTGTTGAACAACGGTCTCCTGGTGTTTCTCGCTTTCTTACATTAATCCTAGGACACGCCATTTTTCGACTGACAGTTTCCTGGTCCTTTTTTTCGCTTTCTCCCAAGGTCTCATGGTCTTTTTCATTTTCTTGCAATAATCCTTGTGCTTTTTATGTTCTTTTAGAAAACTCTGTATGAATTGTAGTAGTTGTTTGCCCTGGCCTGTTTTGATCCCCTTGTTTTTTTTAGAAATGGATTTTGAATTTGTGCTGGTTGAACTGAGAGTTGGATTTGAAGTTTCATTGCAGTGAAGTTTTCTTTAGTTTCAGGGAATTACTTAACTCGACTTAGTTTACATGATTTCTTTTTATTTGTTTGATTTCTTTCTAATGTCTTTGTTTAATAACACTTTCAGTATTTACCCTGAGTGTTCTGTTTTTTTTTTCTCTTTCGTTTCGCTAATAATTAATTTAACTAGACTTGTTTAAAAATTCTAAATACTGAATTACGCCTATTATTGTTCTTCCTGTTTTTCTTTTTAAGAAATTCTTTTGAGTTAACCTCCATCCATCCATCCATTATCCAACCTGCTATATCCTAACTACAAGGTCACGGGGGTCTGCTGGAGCCAATCCCAGCCAACACAGGGCGCAAGGCAGGAAACAAACCCCGGGCAGTGAGCCAGCCCACCGCAGTGAGTTAACATTTGTTAATTAAATAAAGATCACAGTTTAGTGTTATTAACTCACTTTATAGCTAATGTTGAATGTCAGCATGTTAGGTTGGGCTTTTATTGGCCCAATCTGGAGTGCATGTGGCTGGCGCCTCGGCTCAGTAGACCTGTACTAAAACAATTTGTGGAAAATTTGGGAAGCTGTTTGGCTGTAAGTGATGTTCACTGGTGTTTCTTAGTAATGTCATACTCTGACTGCTCACTTTATATCCATTCCATAAAATTTTGTTTTATAAACCACTTTTCTAGAGTGAATATTATCTAAAAGGGCTTACAAGTGCAAAGGTATGCCATAATTGTTAACAACTGTAAAAAAGAGACAAAACAAGTGTTGGGACACCACCCAGGTGACCCTGTAAAACTGAAATAAGAAAGCTAGGAAAAATACACAACAAGCTGCGGAAAACGTCCTGTCAGGAGGGAGGTCAGAAATGAACCGAAGTCAAAATGGCTGAACTTACAGTCAAATGGGTTCCAGGCAGGAAGGGGCGGGTCCAGGAGTGCAGATAACAGAAGTGACGTCAGAGGGAGGAAGAGGGAAGGCATTAAAACACAGCGCCATCCCCTGGTTCAGCGTGTAAGTACGATCACTAGGGCTTGATTAGCCACTGAGCAAAATAAACTCGTGCTTAGGGTATTGGGGGGGGGGCACCTCATGAATTTTTTATTGCTGAATTTACAAAATGGTGCAGCTGAACAAGGTCCCACAATAAATGAAAAAATGACCTACACAAATATTCTGTGATGCGCGAGTCACTGTCTTGCACCCGAGAGAAGACGCTCAGTCCGCAGGCTTCAAGAACACCAACTTTATTTTTTTCAAAACAGGCACAGTCAGGGTTTTTATTCAAACGGAAGTTATGACTTTAATACACTGTAATAAGAATGAGTCTCCAGACATCATAAAGGTTTGGGGCAGCCACCCGTATATTATTTCCCAGCTGCAAAAGTGTGTAATATTTGATCAGAGATGTTCACAAGACATAACTGATTATTTGGAGGTAAGATGGTGGTTTAATGGCTGGGGAAGGAAATTGTGTCATCTAGTCCGGAACCGGAAGTGACGTCATCAGAGGTGAGAGGAACCTGGTGAGATTTCCCGGGAATGGTCTGCAAGAAACTGAGAGAGACAGTCAGCACACTCTGCCACCCCCTGGTCTGGTGTAGTTTTACAGTTCCCCAGGCCCTTTAGCTGTCCTAAACGCACGTGTGTGACAACACACAGACATAGCAAACAAGCAGTAATGGTGCCAGGATAGTGGCCGGGTTAGACTGTTCTCCACATCCACCATCGAGCCGACCAGCATGTTATGCGGCAAGGCTGTGAACCTGCAGTTGCCTCGCCGATGGACAAGCAATCCCCGATTAAAGTTTTGGCGCACTGTGGGGAGTTTCGGAATCTCAAAACCCTCACAATACTATAATAAAAATAAGAATTAAATAATAATAATAGAGGTTGATGATCTATATTAATCTTGGGAATACAACAAAATTTGAATCTGGTAACTGCCACACAGTCCACCGAGACTTATGTGGTCGCTCTCACCTTGGCTATGTCGGCCGCCCCGTTCAGTTCTCCACTGAGAGTGAGAGGAGCTCACATATATAGAGGCACCAAAATCTTTGGAGTTCATTACATCCCTGTTGGGATCCGGGGGTGCTTCCAGGATGTGCTGCAATTGTCCCTGAGCCTGTATGGGCGGTTCTTCCGCCACACCCGGAAGTGCTGCTGGAAGTGGGTCAACGAGCACCTGGAGCACTTCTGGGTTACCTATATAAGGGACCAGCAGAAGCCAGAGTCGGGAGGAGAGGGACTAAGCTTGCCGGAGAGGAGTGGAGGAGATAAAGAAGAGAGAGATTTGTTTGGTGTTTGAGTTTGTGCTTAGTGATGACACTGCTATCGTGGGCTGCATCAGGAGTGGGCACGAGGAGGAGTATAGGAACCTAATCAAGGACTTTGTTAAATGGTGCGACTCAAACCACCTACAACTGAACACTAGCAAAAACAAGGAGCTGGTGGTGGATTTTAGGAGGACCAGGCCCCTCATGGACCTCGTGATCATCAGAAGTAACTGTGTGCAGAGGGTGCAGACCTATAAATACCTGGGAGCACAGCTGGATGATAAATTGGACTGGACTGCCAATACTGATGCTCTCTGCAAGAGAGGACAGAGCCAACTATACTTCCTTAGAAGACTGGCGTCCTTCAACATCTACAATAAGATGCTGCAGATGTTCTATCAGACGGTTGTGACGAGCGCCCTCTTCTACGTAGTGGTGTGCTGGGGAGGCAGCATAAAGAAGAGGGACGCCTCACACCTGGACAAACTGGTGAGGAAGGCAGCCTCTATTGTAGACACAGAGCTGGACAGTTTGACATCTGTGGCAGAGCAACGGGCGCTGAGCAGACTCTTGTCAATCATGGAGAATCCGCTGCATCCACTGAACAAGATCATCTCCAGACAGAGGAGCAGCTTCAGCGACAGACTGCTGTCACCGTCCTGCTTCACTGACAGACTGAGGAGATCGTTCCTCCTCCACACTATGCGACTCTTCAATTCTACCTGGGGGGGTAAACATTAACATTATACAAAGTTACTGTCTGTTATACCTGCATTGTTATCACTCTTTAATTTAATATTGTTCTTTATCAGTATGCTGCTGCTGGAGTATGTGAATTTCCCCTTGGGATTAATAAAGTATCTATCTATCTATCTATCTATCTATCTATCTATCTATCTATCTATCTATCTATCTATCTATCTATCTATCTATCTATCTATCTATCTATCTATCTATCTATCTATCTATCTATCTATCTATCTATTGTGGGACTGTGTTGTGTCTGTGGATACGGGGAAGATGGAGCCTACAGACAAAGAAAATGAAAGTTTATTTCTTTTATAAGTATGCCTCCTGTGTCTGTCTGTGTCAGGTCAGAGCCCATATAGCGCCTTTTGTTACATCATACATTTACATAGAACTCAAGTTGCTTACCACAACAAAAACAATAAAGATTTACCATGATATACGATGACAACTCCTTAGCCATCAGGTCAGGTGATTTCATTATTCCTAGAATTCAAGTCCTTTCAATTCACTTAATTTATGTAACATGGATGTCCACTAATTATCCCAACATATTGAAATTATAGGTAAAGTGAGGCACATTTTATGCTTGTGCGTGTTTTGGTGTTTATTTTTTTGTCTTTCTGCACAATCTGGGTATTTGTTGCATGCTGTTTTAGTTTTCTCCCCACATCTCAAAGTTGTTATCATACTGTACCTGTTAGGCTGCTTGATTCCATGATGACTCCACTCATTTATCTGCTTTGATGGGTGGCTTTAGCACTTGTAACAAATAAAAAACAGTTGTAGAGCTTAATTAGATGCTGGAAATTTCCATTGCGGGACCTTTGGAGATCTTGCCAAAAGTTTCAAACGTGCTTTTGGAAAAAAAAAAAAAAAAGAATAGAAAAATATTAATCATTACTGCAGTTTAAATTGAAATAAGAAGTCTGCATTGGAAAATAAGCTGCCCACAGCAGAATAACTTCTTATGGTTTTTACAATGACATGCTTTGTTGCTTAGAGTTGTCTGAAAGTTTCTGGGGTCAGGGACTTTATCTGCTCTTGTGTGTTACAAATGGAGTCTTTTAATACAAACACATGCCCTTCAGACTCTCCTGCTCCAGCCAGCTTCTTAGTACAGACAAACGTTGGAGCATTTGTCGTGTATCTCAATGATCGTTAGGTTTCTCAGTTTTGTTCTGCCTGCTTTTCCCCAGCTGAGTGCCTTTTTCTCCTGTCAACAGACATAATTTTTCTGATGCTGTTAACTGAATTCCCCAATCAAGGAATGTCTGCCTTTGACTTCTTTCTTGGCAGTAACGCTCAACGACACATACAGCTTTCTTTTTCTCCTTGGACTATAATAAACCTATTCTGTTATTGCTCTGGAAATGTGTACACCAAGAGAGACGCTAATCTGATATGAAGAGCTTTGTACAAAAGCAACTTGCGTTCTCCAGGTTAAAAGCATTAGAATTTTACAAGCACCACTTTTTCTGCTGCCATCAAAGCTTTTCTCTTGGAGGTGCTAAATGGCCTCCCTCAGACGCTTGCCTGCGTCCCTTGCGTACTCATAATACTTGCCAAGTGGTATTTTAGTGAGAGATGCAGAGCTTTAGCAAGTGTTTTGACCCGGTTGTCCTAGCACATCTACCTCAATTTACAGATCAGCAGGCACCTACCACCGCACTTTTTCTTCTTCACGATTTCTCCAGTGCTAATTTTCTCAAGTCAGTACAACATTAAATTCACATGCATCTCGGTGAGAGAGAAGAAAATGGTAGAAAGTGAAGGGCTGCTGTTTTCTTTGTTAAACAAACACTAATTCTTGGAGTGGAATGAAACATTCACTGCTACTGGGTGGTCATGATGTCATTTAGGCAGAGTTCTAAAGGCTCACCTTGACTACGACTGTCTTACAAACATGAAACAACGATAACTAGAAGAGCTTTTGGTGGTCCAGGATCAACAGGAATGTAGAGGTCCCCATCAAGGACTCCTGAACAGTAATAACAACAACATTTATTTCTAGAGCACATTTTCATACAAATGATATAGCTCAAAGTGCTTTACAAGATGAAGAAAGAAAAATATAAAAATAAGATTAGGCAATACTAAGTAACAGAGAATAAAGTACAGTCCGATGACCAGGAGGACAGAAAAAAAAAATCAAAAGGGCTGGAGAAAATAAAAATCTGCAGGGGTTCCGAGGCCACAAGACCACCCAGCCCCCTACGGGCATTCTACCAAACATCAATGATCTCAATCAGTCCGCATGGTTTACAGGCTTCACATTGAAGAATTAGATGATAACGGTCATGTGGACCTCTGGCCTTCAATCCATCAATGTGGAGACTTCAAGGTGCTTTGATCAGGTGATGGTGGCACAGATCGCCACCCACCACAGAAAACCGGAAAAAGAATAGCAGAGACAGTAAGGGTTAGTACGGATTGCGGAGCCATGATAAAAATGATAATTAAATGCATATCCAGAATATCAGGGTTACACTAAAATGAAGCTATGAGAAAGCCAAATTAAAAAATAATGAGTTTTTAGCAGTTTTTTAAAGTGCTCCACTGTATCAGCCTGGAGAATTTCTATTGGTCAGCTATTCCCGATTTTCGGTGCATAACAGCAGAAGGCCGCCCGCCTCACCACTTCTTTTAAGTTTAGCTCTTGGAATTCTAAGCAGACACTCATTTGAAGATCTAAATCTACGATTTGGAGTGTAAGGTGAGAGGCATTCTGAAATATAGGATGGAGTGAGATAAGGCTTTATAAACCATTAGCAGTATTTTAACCCCTTCACCGCCCTCTGCCGGATATATCCGGCATCGTAGCTTTATTGCTGACGCCTTACTGCCGGAATTATCCGGCACATTTGCCTGTGGTTATGTGAATGCCTGGCGCATAGTATAACTGACAGTTTGGCGTGGGTATTATTACTACGTTGTATTTCGACAACTCTGCGCTTGTATTGGCCGATCACGTGATGTGATTCGAAAGTGAAAGCTGTGAATATGGCGAAACGTAAACTGACTTCAAGTGAGGTTTTGCAGGCGATTTTGGACAATAATTCTGATCATGATTGTAGCAGTTCTGAAGAAGATTTTAGCGACAATGATGATCAGCAACGTGCGCTGCATGATACTGTGAATGACGGCGCATCGGATGATGGCGATGAGTGGGTGTATCCCCAGCATCTCAACTGGACTGCTGCCCGAGGTGAACTACCTTTTCTGCATCCGTTTGAGGCAACGTGTGGATTTACTGTTGATGTAAACAATTACACTGCTGAGCAGTTTTATGAGCTGTTTGTGTCACCTGATTTGATCAGACATTTTGCTCATCAGACAAATCTGTATGCAGCACAGTTTATTGAGAAAAATCCCAATTTACCTCCACATTCCCGTGTTCGTGCTTGGGTAGACACTGATGAAAACGAAATGAAAAAATTCATTGGGATTTTGATGTTGATGGGAATAATCAGAAAACCAGATATTGAGATGTACTGGTCTACAGATCCTATGTATGCAACACCTATTTTTGCAGCTATCATGACACGTGACCGATTCTCTTTGCTGCTGAAATTCTTTCATTTGAATGACAACAGAAATGAGCCAGATAAGAAAGATCCAAACCGCGACGGCTTGTTCAAGCTACGTCCTTTGATTGATCATTTATTTGAAGCATTTCAGTTGCCCTACATGCCAGGACTGTCAGTTACAGTTGATGAAAGTTTATTGTTGTGGAAGCCTGAGAAAACGTACATTTTGTGTTTTATTATGTGTTTGCCCATTTCTAGAACTTGCACAATATTTAGTGGTCAATACTGCTTGAATAAATGTAAAAAAAGTAAAAAAAATGTAAAAAAGTAAAAAAATGAAAATTGTTCAGATTTCGCCTGGCGTGGGGAATATTTAGGGAGTTGGCGGTTAAAGGGTTAAAGTTAACTCTAAATGGCACAGGTAACCAGTGTAGTGACGCTAAGACTGGGGTGATGTGCTTGGATTTTTCTTTTCCTAGTTAAGATTCTGGCAGCTGCATTCTGCACTCATTGTAATCGATTGATGTCTTTTTTGGGTGGTCCTGAGAGGAGTGTGTTGCAGTAATCTAGTCCAGTGGTTCTGAACCTTTTTCCCAAGGTACCCCTATTTTACCAGTGAATATTTTGACGACCCCCCACCTTCTCCCATCCCGGACAAACACTGTTACTAAGAAAAAATAAAATAGCCCTAGCACTTTTGAATTGTTTTGATCTTTTATATTCAATGCATAACAGTAACAGTACAGAACAAAAATAATAGGCCACATGTAAATTGAAGCCAAACAGTGAACATAATGTGCAATAATGTGCTTAACAGTGTGTATTACTTTTCTGAACAGATTATTTCCTGTGAAAACTGCAATATATCAGCCGTTCTTTCCTATGTTTAAATGAACTTGTGACACATGAACTTGTTCCCTTTCAAGGCTACAAACAGGATGGCATTTAATGTGAGCTTTGGGCTTGTAACTCTTGGGCCTGTGATGGAATGTCAGGTGTGATTTTGGTGACAGCCAATCGAAAGTCACTGTACACGTCAAGCTTGTTGCGTGCCTTTGATTTGATGGTGACAAGAACACTGAAAGCAGTCTCTGATAGGTATGTCGTTGCAAACGGCAGGATGAATCTGGTGGTTGCGTGAAGCGCAAGTCTTGGAGCGATGCCAGGTCCTTTCACAAGCCAAAACCGCATGTATCCAAATTCATTGTAGAATTTCTTCAAGAGAAAATTCAACTTAATATCCATGAGCTCGTCCTCAGCCTGAAGATATTCCACATCCTCCTATTTCGCAAGGGTCACTCATGCGCCTTTTGCAACGTGTTCATTTATGTCTGAAAACCGGGATTTCATCTTCTCCTGAAGCTGCTCCATGTGGTGGGTGAACTGGTGGATCAAAGCATCAGATAATTTCCCCCCTGCTTGTTTATTTAAAGAGGGGAAGGGTTGTTGATCCCTCTTCACCAGTTTGTTCTTTCTGTACTCCACTTTACACAAAAATGCGTCCTCTGCTTCCTTGCACACCATTATACTGGTCTATGTGCCCTGCATGTGTTTGTTTGTTTCATTATAGAGATCGAATATCTCTGCCAGGTATGATGTCTTAATTAGAAACTCAGCTGTCATTTCCTCCAGTAGTTTCTGGTTATGGAGGGTCAGGAAGTCTCTTATCGGATTTTGAAGTTCAATGAAATGCTCCAACACTTCACCCCGGGACAACCAGCGCACCTCATTATGGAGGAGGAGTGTCTGGTGGGTCCTGTTCCTCACACAGCTGTGCAAAGATTTGTTTGTTGACTGGACGAGCTTTAATAAAGTTCACAATTTTTACAACAGTCTTTAAGGTTTCATTTAATTCCTCACAGAGGTGTTTGCTGGCCAGAGCCTGTCTGTGTATCATGCAGTGGGGCGCTTTCTCTTTCAAACGGCTATTGAATCCTTTATTCTTTCCCATCATAGAAGCAGCTCCATCTGTGCAGCATGCAACTAAGTTATTATCGGGAAGATTGTGTTTTGTGAAGTATGTGTCAACAACACAGAAAATATCTTCTCCTCGTGTGGTGGTTGTTAGATTGACAGACATAAGAATGTCTTGTTTCAGTTCGGTTTTGTCGATGTACTGCACATATACAATCAGTGGTAGTTTCATCGAGCTGGATGGAAAACGGGCCCGTTTTGAGATTTCCTATCAGTGTGTTCTCAACGTTTCCAGCCATTCTATCAATTCTGTCTTTCACCGTGTTGTTAGACAGTGGTACAGTCTTGAATTTGCTAGCGACCTGAGGTCCACACATTATTTCTGCCATTGTAATGCAAGCCGGTTTAATAAGTGTCTCTGCTATGCTATGTGGCTTTTTGGCTTGTGCAATAAGAAGAGAGCACTCAAAACGATACAATAGTTGCTTGCTTTTGGTCACTTCCAGCCCTGGCAAAACTTTCCCTAATATTCTGGGGCCTGTTAGTTATCACAGTTTCTTTTTTTGGAGAAAATACTCCCTGGGTTTACCCACCGTGTTTGGTAGTCTGGTGTTGCTTCAGTTTGCGGGGTTTCATACGTTCATTCGCCAGTTTCTCACCGCAAATGACACACTCAGTTTTGACTTTGTCCATTGACTCAATGAAACCAAACTCCAAATAACTGTCCTGATAAGTCCTTTTTTTCTTTCTGAGACAATCAATACTCTCTTTACTGTTTTACCTCTCATAATTCTGTGGTTAGATTAGCTTGCATGCTAGCTCTGCTCTGTAAATACTAATAGTAGTATGCAAATAGCGTCCTTGTCATTGCCGATATCGCGTTGTTTATTTTTTTTTATAAAGAAACTAGTCATTAAGCCCGTTACAATAACGGGCGCTAGAACAGTAGTGCATAAACATTAGTAGGAACAGTCTATATTAAATGGCAAGGGACTTTGACTTCATTCTGTTTGTTAGTCGTATTTTTCTTTGTCGTTCAGCCTTTCTTTTGTTGATGTTTACTTGCTGAGCTGATCGTTCTTCGTGGGCTGCCGCCGTGTATTGTGAGTCTTTAATTTTCTGTGACAGTAATACTGTCTTATATGTCCACTGGCTTTTACGTCCGTAATATACCTTTAATTTTCTCTGGCGGTAATACAGGCGTGCACATCGGTAATATGCCTTTAATCTCCTCTGACAGTAATACTGGCTTGTATGTGGCTGTAATATGCGTCACTGTATTATGTACCTTTAATTTCCTCTCGCAGTAATACTGGTTTGTATTTCCGTAAAACGCCTCTAACTTTCTCTGACAGTAATATCACGCATCGCACCGTGCCCCGCGCATGCGCACTTCACCAGAAGACACACACACAGGGATTTTATTAAAGAGGATAATACAAACTTCTACAAATTTAGTTGTTTATGTTACACAAACATTAATTAAATGCCTAGACACGTTAAATAAACAAATATTTAAATAAATACATTTTGCACCCCTTAAAATGGAGAGGTCCTCGTGACCAACTTTGAGGCTTTGGTGACCCCTAGTGGGGGTCGGGACCCCCAGGTTGGGAATTAATGATCTCGACTAAAAACAAAAGCGTGAACTAATTTTGTGGCATCTTGCAAAGTTATAAGGGATCTAACTTTTGCTGTTTCTTAAGTGAAAAAATGCTGTCCTGGTAAACTATAATAGATAGATAGATAGATAGATAGATAGATAGATAGATAGATAGATAGATAGATAGATAGATAGATAGATAGATAGATAGATAGATAGATAGATAGATAGATAGATAGATAGATAGATAGATGCTTTATTAATCCCAAGGGGAAATTCACATACCCCAGCAGCAGCATGCTGATAAAGAAAATATTAAATTAAAGGCTGATAACAATGCAGGTATAACAGACAATAACTTTATATAATGTTAACGTTTACCCCCCCGGGTGGAATTGAAGATTTGCATAGTTTGGGGGAGGAACGATCTTCTCAATCGGTCAGTGGAGCAGGATGGTGACAGCAGTCTGTCGCTGAAGCTGCTCCTCTGTCTGGAGATGATCCTGTTCAGTGGATGCAGTGGATTCTCCATGATTGACAGGAGTCTGCTCAGCGCCCGTCGCACTGGTGTCAAGCTGTCCAGCTCCGTGCCTACAATAGAGCCTGCCTTCCTCACCAGTTTGTCCAGGTGTGAGGCGTCCCTCTTCTTAATGCTGCCTCCCCAGCACACCACCGCGTAGAAGAGGGCACTCGCCACCACCGTCTAATAGAACATCTGCAGCATCTTTTTGCAGATGTTGAAGGACGCCAGCCTTCTAAGGAAGTATAGTCGGCTCTGTCCTTTCTTACACAGAGCATCAGTATTGGCAGTCCAGTCCAATTTATCATCCAGCTGCACTCCCAGGTATTTATAGGTCTGCACCCTCTGCACACAGTCACCTCTGATGATCACGGGGTCCATGAGGGGCCTGGGCCTCCTAAAATCCACCACCAGCTCCTTGGTTTTGCTGGTGTTCAGGTGTAGGTGGTTTGAGTCTCACCATTTAACAAAGTCCTTGATTAGGTTCCTATACTCCTCCTCCTGCCCACTCCTGATGCAGCCTACGATAGCAGTGTCGTCAGCGAACTTTTGCACGCGGCAGGACTCCTAGTTGTATTGGAAGTCCAATGTATATAGGCTGAACAGGACCGGAGAAAGTACAGTCCCCTGCGGTGCTCCTGTGTTGCTGACCACAATGTCAGACGTGCAGTTCCCGAGAAACACATACTGAGGTCTGTCTTTAAGATAGTCCACGATCCATGACACCAGGTATGAATCTACTCCCATCTCTGTCAGCTTGTCCCTAAGGAGCAGAGGTTGGGTGGTATTGAAGGCGCTAGAGAAGTATATGCAATAATATACAATAATATACAATATCTATAATATATCTATTAATATCTATTAATATCTATTATCTATAATAATAATGATCTATAATAAAATTATCTATAATAATATCTAATATATAATATCTAGAATATAATATCTGCGATATCTATCTATATATATTAAATTCTTTTCGCGTTTGAAACGGAAATTACGTATGACCACACGATCTGGAAATTACGTATGAAACGGAAAGTACATATAAGTGCACCCCACGTTGTCTTCTCCCAGCCCTCCTGTCTAGACTACAGTGCTGAGACGTCCGCTGCCAGGTGCGATCTGACAGAGAAGTTTTATTTATTCGTCCACGTGACTGTCACTGAAACTGCCACATTGTAACTTTTTTTTTAGTTGGCAGTGGATGCAGGGAGGCGCAGAATGTCGGGCTGCTCTGCGGGGTCGAGAGCTTCGCAGTTTCAGGCAGCGTCCTGTCTTCTCGCACTGTTTGTGACACTTCACGTGCCCCGTCGGCTCCTGGGATAGTGGAAATCTTTGCGAATGAGTGTAATCGGCGCCATCGAAGCAGGGCTCTGTTTGTAAATTACCCTGCATAACTACTTACTGTCCCTTAAGGTGAGTTCGGGTCACTAAAACCCCGCAACATTCAAGGTTCCTTTTGTGATTAATTATTTTAAGAAGTACTGTAAATCACAGGCACGTAGTGCAAGGTTGTCAGGCAGAGATTTGGACGAACACATTGAAAATGTAATTTCTATACCACAGCGGTCGTGTAGCGCCTTTCAAAAAGGATCTACTACCGACAGATAATCCAAATACATTTTAGCTGCCGTTAGTACTACTTACCTGTTGTGTTATAGCGCCTTTAAAATGTAGTTTACCCCAAACCATATATCTTTACTTCTTAAATGTTAATGTTTTACTGTTTAATAACTTATAGACTACATTTTATTTTTTTCCCTTGCACTCAGTGAGCAAAGCCACTGGGTAATCAACTAGTAATAATATACAATAAGTCTGTCAGCACCTCCTCCCCTTCATTCCAGCTAGAAATGTAAACATCATTGCACAGTGTCCCACACCACTCATTGCTGATTATTGTTTCAAACTTTCATTTCATCAGAACCTCAGGAATTCACAGTTTGGACTTCCTGGGGTCTATTCATGTTGGGTTTTTTTTTAACGTTTTTGCACATTTATTTCTTATTGCTTATTTATGATAACAGTATTCTGTCAATGTCATTTGGATTCGATTTTTAAGGATAGTCACTGCCATTTTAGGAGAACGTGTTTGCACAACGGCCATATTGTTGATGGTTTAGAGGTCATGTGACATAATGCGTCATCATGTCCCACCTATGAAAGATGGCAGTGTACTGTTTTTGAGAACTGAGTATTGTGTCTGTGCTAAAGCCAAACTTTGTGGAAGTGATAATGTGAAGACTTCTCGATTAAAACCTTCTTTATTTTTGACACTGTTCTTGGCTTTTGCACTCTATTTCTGCTTTTTTGATTTTGTCTTGCTTGGAGCTTCTTGCCTGTCATGTAGCTATTCTGTAACAGTTGATTCCATCTGCTGGTTTTCTATAGGCTTAAAAAATATTTCTTAATATTTGGAAAACCAACGTTTTGCCAGTAGGTCACTGTTATGCTCTGAGTTGTCATGGATGTTTTTGCAGTTTTCTTGCACCTTGAAGACTAATGACGATGTCTTTCATCGTCCTTCAGCTGATTTTCACTCAGTGAAACATGTTCTTACTAAGTTCTACCATGTGCAGGCAAATGGTGGCATGACATGCATTATCTTTAAAAGACTGTATCCATTGCAAACAATCTCAGAGTCTTCTCTGGACAATTTTGTACCTGGACTGTAACTACAGCAAACTGACATTTCAGAGTTTACTACCACCAGAAGAAAGGCCCATGTGATGGTCTTTTCAGGGCTTCATCCCTTGCTGCGTCCGTTTTGCCATATTTATTAGATCCTCATTACCTTTGCCTCTTAATGGTAATTGATCTGCTTTTCATCTGGAGCCAAATGGCGAACAGGATTTCAAGTAGTTTATGGCCCTCACATTTTATAGCTAATAGAGCTGCAGTCACCTGAGGGAAATAAAAACTCTTCTGGGCACCTCAGCACCTGGCAGTGACATTGGCATCTCTTTTTCACTTGGTTTTTAGGGGCATCTTCTTTTGTAAGGTATTGCATAGGTTTCTGATTTTGACCTTACTTGTTTGTAGTTGGTGTTGACATAGTTTTTGGATCATTTATTATTTTTAATCCTACTAAATTTTGGATATTTTTAGAATGCATAAACATCCTTTGTTTAGTCATTTAGGTTCCTGCTCTCACCCTCTGATTAGCTTTTGTTTAATTTTAGCTCCTCTTTTTTGCTATCTTCTCTCTCTTGTTCGTGTTAATTCAACTATAGCTGAATAAATCTATAAAGTTCAGAGTTACTGTATATTCCGCTCCATTTGTGTACAAGTAAAATTTCTTCTTCTGGCCTCAACGCCATTAATGCTTGACCTAACAGAACAGTAACAGTAGGCCTGGCTCAGACTTCAAGCACACCTTGTTGGACCCTTTCTCAGATCAGATGCCAAGATTCATATGTAACTTGACTCCATCTCACCCCTCGTGAACGTAACTGAAATCAGAAAACAAATAAAAAAGGAAACATCATTATGTTTAATGTTTTATAATGTTATTATTATTTGTGTCTCAACTTTGAATCTGTGCCATTACAAGTTTATTTTTATGGAGGCTGCATCTTGTTACAGGATATTGTTGTTATACCATAACACAAAAATGACAAAGAGGGTGAGTGGGCTTCAAGATAACACAAGCCAGAGCAGGACTCCACGTAGTCCGAGTCTCACAAAACAGGCTTCATCCCAGGCAGCCTGGCCCTAAACTTAAAAGGCAGAAGCCACACTAGAATGGAGATGGTGTGACTGTGGCTCCTCTGCAGCTAACACTTTTGAATGATGGAACGCCAGCTCATACTCCTGGTGACTCA